>NC_033623.1:11762924-11817331 GCF_001540865.1 Ananas comosus | reverse complement strand
TCGCCAATATTATCTAATATGGGACTACTGGGTTGTGAGATTGACCTTATATACTAAAGGAAATAACTCAAGCATCATAAAGCTTCACAAACATTACAAATCATTACCTCAATAAAGCTTTTATAGACAGCAATGTATAAGCGCTGCACATCTTGGTGGTCCTCACCACGCTCAAGCTCCTTGGCAATAATCTCCTTTCCGTAATGCTGCAACACGAAGAAACAAAATGAACCAAAACCTAGAAAGTAGTGAAAATTATATGGTCTAAATAAGACCATGTATGGTCGATGTCCAAATTTATCAATACATAGCCGATATGAGAATCTGGTTTGAGATCTTAGTTTGAGATTGAGTCTGGAATATATGGCTTCGATGGCTTCGATAGGGAGTAGGTGGTTATGTTACCTTATACACCAGGCCGGCACTGCTAAGTTTAGTGTTGAAACCATGGCCAAAGACCTCAGTGAAGCCTTTCTGGTGGTGATCGTAACGATCTCGGCTTGGATCATACACACCCCCAACATCAAGCACTGCATCCAGCGTGTTTAGCATCTGCAAAATGTTTCAGTAGCCAGAGAAAAATTTAGAGTGAAAGTAACCAACCTTGTAAGATAGTAAGCGTATGAAAAGAAAAGTTCACGTACCAATACATGCGCACACTTAGATGAAACATTCACTCTTATATATATCTTACAAATAAGTAAGATCAAATAAATAGGTGAGAACAGTATAAGCATCGGCGAGTAAAATCATGGATCAGAAATGCATTTCTTAAAGAACATCAGATAAACCGAGTTTCTGGTTAATTTTTGTAATCTTCTACCTCCTTGTCTAGCTGATAGTTTCTAGCTATTTTTTGTGAGCTTCCTCTTTTTCGCAAAAAGAGCTTGATATTGAATCTTAAAGTAAGGATTTAAATGTGCAATGCAAGATAAAAACTCAAGGAAAAATGTTGAATCCTGGATCTAAAACAATACCAACTAGCACTATCCACAAATACTAATAGCTTCGCAACAATCCCCAATCTTCTAACAATAGCACCAAACTAAACCAACACTGAGAAGAAGAACAAAAGGAAATCGAATCCAATAAACGACGAGATCACCTCGGCGTCCCGAGTTCGCACGATCTCGGCGCCGCAGAAGTTAGCAGTGAGGCGGATCATGAAGCAACCGAGGGCCTCGTCGCAGTGGAAGGTGCCGTTGTGGGTGCCGACCCTCCTAGGGTTAGGGTTTGGGGGCTCGGTGGAGAACGCCGGAACCCTAGGTCTCTTGGGAGAGGCGGCGGTGGCCGCGGCGGCCATGGACGCGGCGGCGCAGCTTTGGCTCTGAAGCACGAGCGCACGCCCCCACTCGCGACGAAGGGCGAACATGGCCCGCGTGGGGAAGGACGAAGAAGCTAATTATACGCGGAGCTTGGGTTATCGGATCCTAAATCCAATTAAGATACACTCCAACTATCCAACTACTTACATTCTTTTTCTTAATTACTACTATTTTTTAAAAAAAACTATTTAACCAATATCAAGCAAGCTAAGTTCAGCTCTGAGTTTGGTTCGTTTAATAAATCAAAACTGAATCATAGTTTGTATCAAGATTCTGATAATTATTACTAATTATATTACTAAATTAGTGTCATTTAATATCCTATGTTTTTGGTAAAAGTACATTAATATAAATTACCATCTTAATATCCAATACCGAGATAAAATTTCACACACCGAAAATTCTCTAGCAAAATCAAACTCAAGTAACCGACCGTCCCTAGAGCAAGTGGCAAAGGGTTTGGTGGTTGATACCCGAGACCTAAGTTCGAATCCTAGTTCATTCACATTTTCAGCTAAGTTTATTTCTAAATGAAATAAACGAAACGGATAGCATACTACCTATCTCTCAAAAACAAATCAAACTCAAGTACAATCTACATATTAAAATAAATTATTGCATGATCAAATAAATGCCGTTGCGCATGAATATAAAATACTTATTTGTTTCATCGAATATGAAGTTTAAGTTGAAGTAGTTTTTGTGGTTGAACGTAAAGCAAACGGTCCGACCCAGCTGGGCCAACTAGCCCAACATGCTTGCCAAAGCCTATTAAGAAAGTGGACCAAAAGATGGGCCTCGACGGGCCCAAAGCCTAGTTCCAGTTCATACGTTCGGGTCAAACATTCAAATTGTTAGTCCCCACTAAAATAATTAAAGCTTCGTTTGGGATTGCGGGGAGATTGCGTTACGTGCGGTGAAAAAAAACGATGGAAAAATACCCTGTTTGTTTTCATAAGTAATATTGCGTTCCGCGTCGTGACGAGTCAGTTACAATATATTTTCTGCGGTCCCACCGGAAAACGCAAAAGCATATCTTATATGCTTTTTCTTCAATTCCATTTTATCTAATAGCGTTAGATAGACCTCAATACCAAAGTAAGCCTAAGTTAGACAAAGCACCTGCAGGATGCAACAAAACGAAGAAAAACATTATGTTATACATTTATGTATAAGAAGATATGAATAGTTACTGTGAAGGAATATAATCTGTTTAACAGTGGCATTTCTTTACAAATAAAAATTAAAAAGACACTCTCTTAGGGAGAAGAGACATATCTGACATCTCTCTATTAATATTAAGACATGTCTTACTGATCGTCCCTAGCGCAAGTAGCAAAAGACTTAGTGGTTGAGATCCGAGATCCCAAGTTCAATTCTTAGTTGATTCACATTTTTAGCTAAATTTATCTGTAAATAAAATAAATGAAACGAATAGCATACTATCTATCTCTCTTTCAAAAAAAAATGACACGTCTTCGTATAAAAATAATTAATCTAATAAAAAATAATTAGGAACATTAACAATAAACGAAATGGTGCTCATCAATTTAATGATTAAACCATTTGGTAAGTGCCTTTGTATTCGAATTATTCATTGCTGCAGAAGCTTTTAACTAAGGGTGTGTTTGGTTATCCTGAAAAAAAAATTTCAGGCTTGAAAATTCCTTTTCCAGCGTTTAGTTTGATGTAAAAAAATTTCGCCGAAAAAATTATTTTACGAATTCTACGTAAAAGCAAGCTTTTCATCTTCCGCCAAATCGCGGCGGAAAACAAAAACTCACAATGAAAAATCACGGCTCAGGATCAGGATCCACGAGCTTATGTAAGAGCTCATGGACCATGTGAGTGGTCCACACACACACACACACACACACACACATATATAATATTTTATTTATAAATATTATTTATAAATTTATTTTATAGTATTAAATATATATATATACTATTATATTATATTATATTATATTATATACTTATTGTACAATATATTTTAAATATATTTTATTTACAAATATAAATTATAATATTAGTAATATGATAATTATTATATATTAATAATATATAATATATATTATATATATAATATATATATTATATATATTATATAATATAATATATATAAAATATTTTTATTTATAACTATTTTTTTACTTCTTTTCTGTAACGCGAAAACTTTTTTTTTATTTTCTGTACAAAGACCAAACACTAAGGAGTATAAAAATTTATTTCCTACGAAATTTTTTCTACCAAAATTTTTTTTCCGCAATTTTAACGTCAAACGCAAGCAGCCGCCGAAACATTATTTTAGCTGTATGCTGATCTACTATTTACCATTTATTATATATTATTATATATAAAATTCACATTACGAAGGAAATGATGTGAACTGCGATGCATGAAGGTTTAGGAATGTTAGCACTTGGCAACACAGTAATCTTCTTTTGTCATAAGATGTATATTCATGTATAATTTTTGCTTCTTAATTTGCCTCGTAAAACTTTATTAAATAACACGCTTATTAGGTTCTTGAGACGAACCGAAATTTAGATTCTGAAGGGGCCATGAAAATATAATGTTTAATCTTCAAAAAATATATACATTATAAAATAAAACTGTAACAAAAAGTTCGAGTAAAAATATTTTAGGAAAAAATTACGATGTCAATTATAAACAAGCTTTGAATAGATTTTTATAACATATTTTTTAATAAAGCAAAATTATAACAGGACGCCCCTATAAATGAGCTAACTCTCCGAATCAGCCAAGATAGCATCAACCCATATGTTTTTTAACAAGCATTTCACAGCAAATAAAATAAAATAAAAATAAAAAAAAATACTTTGACCCCAAGATTTTGTAATATTTTTTATTTTTCCCACACCTTAATGTAGCCAAATTTTATATAGTTTTTCAAAAAACTACGAAGGGCAATTGTTTGAAAGATTATCAAATCTAGGCAAATAACTCAGTTTATTTCTAACCAACTATATCTCTACTTAAAAAAACCTTCGTAGTACTGGATCGTCTACTCTAGCGCAAGTGACAAGATTTCGATGGTTGCTATCGAGATCCAATATTCAATCCTAAGTTCGATTTATATTTAGCTAATTTTATTTTTTAAAAAAGGTAAAACGAAGCGTGAACATTATACCTTTCTCTTAAAAAAAAAAAAAACTTTTATTATCCCTAGATGAAAGTCACGCCAACCGTGCAACACTAAAAATTAAAATAAAAAGTGAAAAGGTTTCTAACAATACTGTGCTAAAAATGACCTCAATCACTTTGATCCCACCAAGTCTCTTATTTCTATTTTTCTTAAAAAAAAATTTGAATCGTTAATTGCCACTCACTTTTAGGGACATGTTTGGATTCATCGATTGAAATAGAAATGGTGAAATAGAATTCGAATTGCTCTTGGAGATGAAAATAATACGAATGACCAATCATTCAAAATGTTTAGTTCATTATCTGAAATGAAATCGAAATTGAAAATTTAAAATTTTTTAGAGAGGTTTTGAATAGAGAGAGCGAATAGTATGAAGAAGAGGAGGTAGGTGTTGATGAAAAGGAGGATTTTGAATAGTTTTACTTCGGAATGAATCTAATCCGGATTAAAAGCGATTGAATCATAAATGGATTTGGCCATTCCATTCCGGAGTGGAAAAAGGGGGGGGGAGGGGGGGGGGGGGTGAAATTGAAATTCGATTCTTATAAAACAAACGGCAACATCGGAATCAATAAAATCCAGTCCGATTCATAGTCTAAATAGGTGAACCAAACATGCCCTTAATTTTCTTGAGGGAGATAGGGCGCAATATATTCTGGTGCAAAAACAGTGCTGGACACAGCTGTCCTTCCAGATTGCGTTGCAATGCATCGCCGTTTATGTTGCACAACAATTTTCACTGTATTTTTTTAGCCTAACTCTCCCACACTGCCATCCTAATGGAAAAACATTTATTCCCACCCGTAATACCTATTAAATTGCAATAAAAGTTATAGTTCGAAGTAATAAATTGCAGAGAACTTTAACATAAAGCAAAAACTCGCACCATTTATTCCTAGTAATGTTGACAGTGACTGAGCAGCAGCAAATGTTAAGTAAACGAGTCGCCTCAAAATGAATGGTTGAAAATAAAAATTTCATAAAAAACAGTGGTCAGAGACTCAAATTTCAAATCGAAAGTATTGGTCTTGCTATTGATATTAAGTAGAATTTTCTGTTAAATTTTCATTTAATTTGGATACTTCTACACCGTTGAACTTAAAAATGTGCCACATCGGCCGTTAAAATAGTCATTTTTGAGACCTTTTGATCGCTTGGTAAATGATGTCAAAAAATTATAAAATTTGGTTTCTAAATAATTCCAATAGAGTAGATTATATTTAACGGAGCCGATCGTCAAATCGGATTTTCTATTATCAAAAACAACTTACAAGCACGGAGGTCTCTGTACTTTCGAAAGTACGGGAGACTTACTAACTTACTATATATATATATATATATATAGTCCGGCTACTATACTTTTATGAGTATTGACTCTTTTATACTCATAAGTTTTTGGCCCTTAAATTTATTCCACTGATCATTTCCATCCGTTAGATCATACTATTCAACCAACTACTCACTCAACCCTAGGGGACCACTATTATTTTAAGCGGGGACCATCATCGTCCTAACCATACATCCCATCAATCAACGGTTAAAAATTTATAAATACAAGGGAGCCTATACTCATAAGAGTATAGTAGCGCTAGCCTATATATATATATGGAGAGAGATAAAGTGAGCTTCATCTACTTTCGAAAGTACGGAAGTCTCAGTGTATATAAATTATTTTCAATAATAAGACATCCGATTCGGCGAACGATTCTATTAAATGTGATCTACTGTGTTGCAACTATCAAGAAAATCAAATTTCATAATTTTTTTAATTTCATTTGACTAATAAACGAGTAATCTTACAATGAACGGCTGAAAATAAAAATTTTATAAAAAATAATGATAAAAAACTTAAATTTCAAAATTGAAAATATTAATCTTACTTTTGATGGTAAGTAAAACATTTTATTAAAATTTTATTTAATTTAGATTGTTCGACATTGTTAAAATTACAAACATATCACATCGGACATTAAAATAGTCATTCTTGTGACTCTTTGATCACTTGGTAAATGATATCCAAAAATTATAGAATTTAGTTTGTAAATAATTATAATAGCATAAATTCTGCATAATGGAACCGAACATCAAATTAAATGTCCTACTTCATGCTTCGAAAGTACCACAGACAATTATATATATATATACATATATATATATAGAGAGAGAGAGAGAGAGAGAGATTCCTGCTACTATTCTTTTATAAGTATTAGCTTTCTTATACTCATAAGTTTTCGGCCCTTAGATTTATTCCATTGATTATTTTCACCCGTTAGATCATACTATTCAACCAACTACCCACTCAACCCTAGGGGACCACTATCATTCTAAGTGGGGACCATAATCAGTTTTAACTCACACATCCCATCATCCGGTTAAAAATTTATAAGTATAAAGAAGGTCTATACTCATAAGAATATAATAACCAGCCAATATATATATAATATATAATATATATATTATATTATATATTAAATATAAGATTAAAAATTGTAGTTTATGACAATAACTGCAGCATCTTGTTGTGATAAGGAAAATTCCATTTCCTTTTTTGCGACTGTCTTATATCTGCTTGCAATATTTGGATTCTTTGATATAGCATTTTTTTGGTGCCTTTTAAAATGAAAGGAACACAAAACAAAAGTAGATTAAATATTGGAAGATGTATAACGTCCATTTAATTATTCCAAAATTGAGACTTGCTTTTTGAAACTTTTTATTTGAACATTTAGTACGTCAAAAATTTAACTATTTTTTTATAATAACCATCTTATTCATTTACAAAAAAAAAAAAACACTCGTTTATTTTAGTTTTCTTAAGCAAGTTTAAATAAATATCATTATTCAACAGAAAATTAATTGGTGTCTTTTTTTTTTGTTTTTAACAGTCAAAATTAAACGCGTAATAATACGAAACTTTAGACACCGCGCATTATTTAATGAAATGTATAAAACCAAGTTGAGTATCTACTTACATAGTGATGCTTACTTGTGCACTTGTTGTATAGGTGTAAATCTTATACCCATATCTCTGAAAGATTCAAGTTTATTTACTTGTTTGACTAAAATTTTAGAAAAAATTAAAATTTATGGATGATGGAATATAAAATGTATATCCTATAATAGATATAAGGCAATTGCTCATATATCCTGAGAAGTTCTCCACTTTCGTATTACTCCTCTTAGAGGGCTTAATATTAAAAATACATTTTAAAGTTCAAAGTTCTTTCAATATATCCTAAAGTAATTTTTTAGTGAGCAGTTAAGAACAACTGTTATCTCTAACACTGTAATTCAAAATATATATTTTATCGTTACCAAGTTTTCTTATTTATATTAAGTTATAGACAAAAAAAATATTTAAACTTTTTACACTTCTAAATATACCTTCTATCATCACTATTTTTTTTATTTACTTGAATTTAGAGATAAATAGGTTATTTTACTATTTTTTAACTATGGTTGAAATTTAATTCAGATTTATTCGGGATGACTTAATGAGCACTAACAATAGTAACTAGTGAGAGTATTTTGAATAATGAAAAAATATATGAAAGTATATTTGAAACAAAAAACAGTAGATTTAAATAAGATATTTCTAAAATTTTGATGTATTATCGGCAATATATTATCCCTGAATATGCATTGAAGTATTTTCCAACCATACATTTATTTTTTTTGGCAGATGAATTTATATTTATGCTGAAGCTGTACAGATGAAGGCAATATCAATGAGGTGCAGATCACAGCCATCAAATAGCTGATATATGAAATTAAAGGGGTCCAGTGCCACGCACCACCACATGGAGTGCACATTTCTATAATCTTTAATTAGATGCTAATATTAGATTCCACTCTTTTGTAAAATATTCCAAGGAATCAAAAGGAATTCTCAGCTTTGCTTAATTATTACTCACACATTTCCTTTTCTTAATTAGTCATCACCTTTTTTGCTTTATTATTCTATCACAAAGGAAATAGCATACCACTCTTTGCTACAAAAGGGATAAATTTGTGACCATTTGTGGGGGGGGGGGGGGGGAAAGCTCTAAAATTTAGCAATCACATTAGTGAAGTGGTATCTCCAGCCAATCAAAATGCATCTTGGAGTTTACCATCCTATCATAATTTTAGAAAATATTTTTATTAATTTTTATTTGAAAAAAAAATATGATTGACTGATTATAGATGATGTGATCAGACTGCGATATAATAGAATTTTCTCCATTTGTAAAGCCAAACACTGCAAGTCAAAAGTTTCCTTGATAACATTTTTTTTTTTTGAAAAAAAAAAGATATATTCTTTCTTCAATATTATTTTAACTTGATGTTATCAATTATTGTTAACTTCTTTTTGGCTGTTGTAGACCAAAACATTTTATAGTGCCAAAAGTGTAATGCGACAGATTTTTCGAAATATTTATTTTGATATAATCAAACATATATGACTTATTATTGATTTCAGAAATAACGAAATTTATTTCTAGAAATTTGAAATACTCTAAATCATATTTAACGGAGTGGATCATCGATTCGAAGCACCATCATTTAAAACAACTTATGAGGACAAGGACTCCAATACTTATAATATATAGTAAGACTAAACGGCCTATAAATAGCACGAAAACACTGGTGCTACAAGTTATTCGCCGTTAGATCTACCTTTTGATCATTTTCACCATTAGATCATACTATTCAATCACAACCATCCACTCAAGTCCTATGGGGCTCACGTCATTCTAACCGCACATCACTTAATCTAATGGTGGAAACTTGGTAGACTAATGCTTCGTGCTATCAATAGTATATTAGCCTAGTTCTATATATATATATATATATTTTAATATATATATAGTTGATTTAAGACATTAATTTATAATTAAGAAATGCTAAGATATCAACAACATAACATATCAATTAATTCTTTATGAAAATCTCAAGTATATTTTTTTCGATTTTTTGCTTTGAGAGAAAGATAAAAAACTATCCGCCTCCATCCAATTATTAGGAAAAAAAAAAAAATATCGTCCAGAAATATAAAATAATATGCTGTCGAAATTGAACTTAGTTACATATCATAGAGCACCTCAGTTAGCAATCATAAAGCTATATAGGGGCCGTCTGGTTCTTAAAAATTATAAGAAAATTTTTTCAATAAAAAAGAATTTTTACGATTTTTTTAAATTTTTCACTTATTTGGTTCAAGAAAAAACTATCTTTTTTAGTAAATTTTTGTACGGAAACTACTATGTTTGTTTTTCAATTTTTTAGAAAAAATAAGCTAAGTTTATTAATTTTAAAAGTTAAAAATTTAAAAAATTTTTCAAAAAAATTAAAGAAAATTTTCTTCCACACTCTTTGGAAAATCAAATAGCCCTCAGCCCGAAAAGTTTAAGAATGCATCAGTTATATTACTGACATGACATCCCACTATAATAGATTGTCTCCTTTGGCAGTGTTTGATTAGGGGATAGGGATAATGGAATAGGCCTTATTCCCTTTATACCCAAACCTAATTTTTACTTTGAGTTCTCGGTTACCTATAATACCGGTTATACTATCCCTACGGCCTCTCTATTTCTATATAAAACTACTTAATATTTTTTTATTCCATATTATCCATCCAAACGTTATTTTTCTTATCCCGCTGGAACAACCCGATTTTCATCCAAACGTTATTTTTTTATCCCCATACTTTACCTATCCTTGTAATAGCTAGTTTTTGCTTATATCCGAACCAGAGACAGTACTTTCGGATTTACTCATCATAATGTAATTGAAAAATATTTTTATTATATTTTTTTTATAAAAAAATTAATTATAATTTGTGTACTGATGATGCGGTGTAAGTGAGTATACGTAGACTTCCTTCTTCGCGCCTTACCCAAGTACCTAGTACGATGGAATTTGAAGTTATTTGATTAAAAATAATTAAATTAGGTATGTATCTAAATTGGTCTCGCATTGCAGGTGCAGCTAAGATCATTATGGGGCTATTTAATTCACATGACATGGATCGCCACAACCGAATCTTTCTCGGTTCAGAATATACTTTGTTTGCCGGAGGAGGTTTATATTATCACCTCTTCTATCCCAATAAAAATCCAAAAATGATAATAATAACATAATTAATTGTATATAATTTTCTGTAAATATAGCGAATAACAGTATATCATTAAAAGTTTAATTTTTTATTTTTATTTTATAAAATTCTATATTTTTAAATATATCTCGACTGTTAGAATCTGTTAGAAAATATAGTTAATTATATATAAAATAATAACCATAATGTATGTGATGAAATAAATTGACCTTTTCATCCTTCTTATATATTATAATAATGATTATATAATCAGCGGGATGACATTTTTTGTATATTCTCAACAGTTAAAACTTTTGAAAAAATAAATTTGTGATGATAAAAATGTTATTTTAAGTTTACTATTAAAAAATAAACAATGTCTAAGGCAGTAAGAAACCAGAGGAGCAAATAAAAATATCATTGATTTTGTAGGCATAAAAATAAAAAGTTGAACTTTGCAGAGACATCTATATTTATAGATGAGCTTATGATGGCAATTAACTTAATAATAATAATACCTAATTACTTTTTATCATTAAATGTAGGGCACATTTGATTCACAGTTTGTAATATTTCGATAATTTATATTATATATAAAAATATTTAAATTATTATCATTTAATGAGAATTGGATGTAGCCACAATTAGGAGAGTATGAAATATATTGAATAATAAAAATACTAAATTACTATAAATTAAGAGATAGTTTTATTATAAAAAGAATTAGCAGTTCATTAGTTAGAATATACTATTTTTAACACTCTCTCATACAAAATGGATTAATAAATTACATATATACCTTATCATTTCTAATATAAAATAATACAATATTAATTTTCAAAATATAATAAATTTGAATCAAAAACTCCGTACAATAATGTTTGGGACCCAATACACCCCCCACGTTCCAAGCGATAGATTTCAATAAGCGAACCTAAAAAATTCAACAATTTTGATAAAAATCTCGCTTAACTCAATTATTAATGTGTTATAATTTAGTTCGAAAGATCCGAGCCCACGGTAATTTGGGCATGCTTGGAAAGCTTAAACTCTTCTTATATTCTTTACTATTGTGTTTTACTATAAAATTGGATTTTTTTTATTTATTTATTTTAAGGTTGTGTAAGTTATGCAAGTAAAGTGTTACTATCATTGAATTTAGGTTGTTGCATTAGTGCCAACAATTAAAGTCTTGTATAATGAGATTGGAAATTTTTGTACTTGGTAATAGGTCTTTGAACATCTAAAATCAGCTCACATTAATACTTGCTTACTCTATTTATGGTAGACATCATTAGATTGAACCAACTTTAATGGTGGAGTAGTAATGATGTGCCTAATACTTTATGTGACATGCAGAGACCCTAAAAAAATAAATAAAATATGGGCTTATTGCCTCAAAAAGTGTAATAAATATTTGGATTTGATTATCTAATCTGCAAAAATTTAATTTTATTATCGACATCGTAATTTATTTGATACAAGTTAATTAGTGACTCTTTAACTTTAAAATTTAAATACACTAGCTGTTTATTTTTACGGATTTAGTTAGTAAAATTTATACAATTTACATAATCATAAGTTAATTATAGTAAATGAGTAGCTTAAATTTTTGCATCCAAAAAGCCATCAAATTATTTAAATTAAAAAATTAGATAATAAAATTAAAACTTTAAAAGATAAGATAGTCGAATCAAAATGATCTATAATTCATATAAGTTTTATATACTCTTTTTTTTCCTATCTTACTATAGGCAATTTTAAAATAGCCTCTCATTCTTAACTTTCTTTTATTTTTAAAACTGAATAAATCAAAGTTGCTGTACAATTGAATTGTTTATAAAATCCATGAGCAGGTGCATCAAATTTAATAGTTTTTATGAACAGTAAAACTCTCCAAAAAAAAAAAAAAAAACAATAATGGGTCTAGTTCAAAACGTCGTTTAGTTGAGGGTTCTCCATACACTTTCACCTACAATTTTGGGCGAGCAATGTGCTTGGATTTCAGGGACGCTCATCATTTCATGTACCTTATGAAAGAGTCAAAATTATGGCCCTCTAATGAAGTGTCCTTGGGATGTTACGGTGCCAAAATTTCATGTACTCAACAATGGCGTGCCATTTCATTTGACTTGGTGTGGGAAGTGAAGTGGTCCAAGGCTACGGGAGCCACCATTTGAGCACCCTTTGTTGAGTGAAACCACCCATGAATGAATCATAATAATAATAATGTCCCAGCGATCGCAATTTCTCTACAGTTTCGTGCACTGCAAAATCGCTTTCAAATTTATCAGCGATAGAATACATTCAAGTCATTTAACTGCTAACTAACGATGGATTTCCACTCGTACCCACGATTCGGTTGCATCTTTTTTTCAGAAGGTTACGGTATAAATCGAACCTAAATTGGTAATTACCATAAAAAGAAAAGATATTTTGGGACAATATTTAGTTGATAAGCAATACCATAGCAAAAATATTAATTGATTATGTACGAACTTTACGATGCAGTATAATTAAGCCGACTAAAATTTCATAAAAAGTAAATGAAAAATTGAAACGGTACACTAAAGCAGAATATATTATGCGGTAGACACTCTACGATCAAATTTACTCATTTATCTTATTATTATATTTTTTAATACTAAAAATAATAAACAATTTGTACTTTTCAATAATTATGTATAAAATGGACACTGTATGAAAGGGTGTGCGGATTGTATTTTTCAATTCGCAAAAATTGGGTTGAAAATGGACTTGACATTTATTAGAGAAGATCTTTACCAATTCATGATGACTTTTCCGCAAAAAGCCTAATATGTCAACAAGTTGCACCACCCGTTCATTTGAATGCCGCTGCTACCAACCAACTCATAAATTCGCAGCTAAAGCAAATGTACGTAAAGATGGAAGATGAAAAAAAAGAAAATTAAAATCTGTCCATCATGTGTTAGCGATCTAATTAAGAGCACTATCATTAATGCGTGTATAAGTTAATTATATTATAGCTCATTTTGTGTATGCCAATTTATCGAAGGGTATATTATATTTATAAATTATTGATGTTATGACATAGGGCTTCGTATAGATACCAGGTAAATGTACTAAAACAAGCATTAAATTAGATCGACGAAGATAGTTTCTGATTAAAAGTGCGTAGTTATTTTTTTAAAAAAAATTAATAAGGTAGTGTGATTAATAAGAGATAATAAAACCTCTGGCCCACGTCGCCGTCCTCGTCCTCCCACCTAAGATTTAATTTAAAAATCTCCTCCATTAATCAATCCTGCTGCGCTGCAATTGGGTGTGATTGGCCATGATCCCGTATCTGATCTGGAAAGCCTCGCCATCCCTCATGGAATTCCTTCAATTGTCTTCCTCATTGTTTCTAGTATAACCGGCTAAAAAATGGATTGTTGGTATTGAAGATTTTAAATTTAAAATCGAGTTATTTTATTTTATTTTAAAATAAGCGAAGCAGGTAACTTGTGATCTTGCATGCTCTCGAGTCCCCACAATTTATGTCCTACGGTATTATTGATGTGTCGTCATGTTGCGATACGTGGACAGTTAAGATTTAACCTTTAAAATTTAATAATAATATTTAGAATTGAACAATAATATCACCGAGAGCTTTTGTAGTTTCAAAAATATTAAAATTCAACGTGCTTGTAATTTTTTAGCTATCGGATAGCTTCAAAATCTGTACGATACTAACAGAAGAGTCTTAATGTGAATTATACCGTTAATAATGTAGCATGAATTTTCAAGTAATGTTATTAACTAAAAAATTGTAAGTATAGATATTTATATATTTTTAAAAACACGAAAAATTAAGGCTTAGCTTGGTATTGAGGTAGATCCAACGCAATTAGTTAGAATGGAGTTGAGAAAAAGTATATAGGAGTACGCTTCCTCCGATAGGACGATCAGAAAATATATCATAACCGACTAACCGCAATGTGCAGAACGCAATATTACGTACGGAAACCAATAAAGTATTTTTTCATCGTCGTTTCTCACCGCACATAACACAATCTTCCCGTAATCTGAAACGAAGCCTAACTCTTACTAGCTGCGTATCAACAATATTAGGGGTTTACTTTATGATGTAATCTTATTCTCTCCCAAAAATATATATAATAAATATTATATAAAACTAAAATAAAAAAATGAAACAAAAATTAATATAAAAATTGAGAACTGCTACCCTTTGGCTTCTCAACTACGCCTTTGCGTTCATGCCCCCTCTCACTCCCTCCTTCCGATTGTTTTATTTTTCTTCCTCTCCCCTCCCCACTTCTTTGACTAACACAAGGCCGGCGAACGCCCGTCTCCTACCATCCATCTCCCGCATAAAACCGCCCTCTCTCTCTCTCTCCCTCATTTCTCCTGCGCCCACGCTTTTTCCTCTCCTTTCGTCGCACTTCCATTTCTCGCAATTGAGATCAAGATGTATATCGGCGGCGGCGGCGGCATGAGTCCGTCGTCTATCGTGGTATCCGCTGCGTGCGGCGTGGCGATATTGCGGATCGTTCTATCTCTAAAATCTCTTATTTATCTGCTGGGACGGTGGTGGCGGTGGCTGGACGAGCGTGCGCAGGTCTACCAATACTTCGAGATACCCAAGTACATAAAAGAAGGCGGCGGTAGCGGCAGGCAGGAGGAGGAGGAGAACCCGCTGTACCGGAAGGCGGCCGCGTACGTGGCGTCGCTGCCGTCCCTCGAAGACGCCGACGCGGCGGCGATCTCCTCGTCGGCGCGCAAGCCCAACGACTTCGCCCTCCACCTCGCCCCGCGCCACTCCGCCCACGACTCCTATCTCGGCGCCCGCCTCTCCTGGTCCGACGCCGGCGCCGGCGCCGGCGCGCTCGTCCTGCGCGTGCGGCGGCAGGACCGGACGCGGGTGCTCCGGCCCTACCTGCAGCACGTCGAGTCCGTGGCCGACGAGATCGAGCTCCGGCGCCGCGGGCTCCGCCTCTTCACCAACTCCCCCGGCGGCGGGGGGGGCTGGAGCGCCGGCGCGGCGTTCGCGCACCCGGCGACGCTGGACGCGGTGGCGATGGACGCGGAGCTGAAGGCGCGCGTCCGCGCGGACCTGGAGGCGTTCCTGAAGGGCCGCGCGTACTACCACCGGCTGGGGCGCGTGTGGCGGCGCAGCTACCTCCTCTACGGCGCGCCCGGCACGGGCAAGTCCTCGTTCGCCGCCGCCATGGCCCGGTTCCTCGGGTACGACGTCTACGACCTCGACCTCGCGCGCGCCCCCGACCCCCGCGCGCTCCTCCTCCGCACGACGCCCCGCTCCCTGATCCTCGTGGAGGACCTCGACCGCCACCTCGCCGCGCCCGAGCCCGAGCCCGAGCCCGAGCCCGAGCGGCGGCTGACGGGGATCCTGGGCTTCATGGACGGGATCTTCTCGTGCTGCGGCGACGAGAGGGTGATGGTGTTCACGATGAGCGGGGCCGGGGGGAAGGAGACGCTGGATCCCGCGGTCCTCCGGCCGGGGCGCCTGGACGTGCACATCCACTTCCCGCTCTGCGACTTCGCGGCGTTCAAGACGCTGGCGAGCAGCTACCTGGGGCTGAGGGATCACAAACTCTACCCGCAGGTCGAGGAGGGGTTCCAGTCCGGGGCCCGCCTCAGCCCCGCCGAGGTGGGCGAGATCATGATCGCCAACCGGGGATCCCCCAGCCGGGCGATCAAGTCCGTCATCAGCGCCCTCCTGCAGCAGCAGCAGCAGCAGGCGTCGAATTGCGGGCCCAGAAGCAGCACCGTGGGGCGGAGGCTCAACGAGAGCTGGTCCGCCCGGAAATTCGATGAGATCGCCCACGGGGACGGAGGACCGTCGGGGCTGGGGCTCTCCGGGGAGAACACATTGAAGGAATTCAAGAAGCTGTATGGCTTCCTTAAGATTAGGAGCGGCAGCAGAAAGGAGGGCACCATTGCGGCCGCGGCGGCGGCGACAGCAGCCAATGGCAACAACATGAATGGCGTCGATCATAACAAGGAGTGGTGAATTTGAAAGGAAACTTCAGAAATTTGGATTACTCGGTATATTGGTTTCCATTCCATGGAATTTAGATACTCTGGCTTTTTTTTCTTTTTTTTTAATCTTTTTATTTTTATTCCTGCTCCAGGAAGTGGAGGTTTTATTTGACTATTTGATTTTGGGGGCAAAGGGGCCTAAGAACAGAAAAGGGTTGTGTAAATTACAAGTGACACTGCTTGTGCCCTGGAATTTGGGACTTATTTTCAGCCACATCATGCAAAGAGTTAAAAAAAAAAGTACACAAAACGTGTGCATCATTATTGAGGATACATAGTTGTGTTGGTTTTTAGAAAAAGGAAAAATCTCTTGATCCCACACATGTTTTTACTGGGCTGTTGTTTGCTGCATTGGAAAAAGATCAAATCGACGCAATTGTTTAGCAGCGTTGCAGGAATCCTGGTATCGGGAATTGAGAGGAGAAAAATGCTCTATGGCAAGGTTTGCTTAAGGATTACGCTGGCACATAATGGTGACGTAATATACTATTTCATTTCCATTTTGATTTGATGCTGCATCACAAACAGGGATTAGATTAGTTCGTTTGAACTTTGAAGGGCCAATTAATGATCAATTTTGGAGTATCAGGGTTGGCAATTCAAGAGTGTTGATTCACAGTTCAAGAGATTCTGATCCTAAACATGTTCTCAGTGGTGGTGGGGACTACAATTTCCTGCAGATCTTCGCATCATTGCTGCAGTTATTTAGCACGATTCATTAAGTAGTTAATGTATTAATAATATCATTCAAATTCAAGGGGGTTCGCTTCATTATAGGATTCACATTGACTAATGTTTGTACTGCACATGGTACAGAAGAGGCACCGCACCGTATATTACACAAACCGATCTCGTACGCTAGTTAATGGGGTGAAAAGTACTCATAAGAAAAACCAAAAAGATTTACCAAAGATTTTGCGAGAATGAAAAGATCCCATGAAATCAGAGTGTCAAAAAAACTAGAATATACGGAAAATTCAGCAAATTTCAGACCCAAATTAAGTAAATCCCTTCTATGCCCTGTGACAGTGAATCTATTCAATGAAAAGTTTATATTCTCAATTTGATTAGTGATATACTTAGTAGTTTTTTTTTTTTTTTGATTAAACAGGGATATATTCTATTTGAACAGAGATACATGGGTCAGAAGAGATGGAAAGACAGATGAAATACAGAGAGGAGACTAGCCAACTAAGGTGATACCACTCTAACCCGAGGCAAAAGGGAAGTAGTGGGCGATCTTAGCGTCCTAACGCTAAGACCCATTGCTTGACCGTGTCATTAGTTGCTCTTGCTAGATTTTCACTCCGTTGTAATTTGCTGTCGAATAATCTCCTGTTTCGTTCTTTCCATAACTCCCAGCATCCCGCTGCGACGTGTAGATCGAAATTATTCTTAGGTTCCCCTGTTAGAAGATGTCTCGAACAGCACCAGCGAGCTGCTAAACCACCTGTTGAGTTGGACAACCGATGGTATGCTGTCGAAGCAGAACTCAGCAGCCGGATCCACATTGAATTTGCATAGTAGCAGTCTAATATAAGGTGCTCCATTGTTTCAGAGCTAGAGTTGCAAAGCACACAAACAGATGGGCCGTGCCAGCCGCGTTTAGCTAGGACGTCGGCTGTCAACATCCTCGATTTAGTGATTGGCCGTGCCAGCCGCGTTTAGTGATATACTTAGTTGGTAGCAAAAACTAAGTCAATTAATGAGCAGAGCTGTACTAGATAGTGCTCAGCATGGTGTTCCTGTGCGACGATCATTTTTAGCCCATTAAGTTCCTGCTTCATAATTTCCAAGATGGTCTAATTGTAATTCGAACTTGTGTAGTTGCACTTAGTTCTGAATTAGAAGTTGATTGTTTTCTATAGCATTTTCGACAGAATATTCCGTAACTTTCAAAAATTTAAATTCAGGGGTCTGCAACAAAATCACGAATCGTTTGGTGGTAGGAATTCATTTTAGCCTGATATAAATTGCTTTTCTTGCTTTTTCTTTGAATTAGATTACTTCTTTGTGCAATAAATTTTTGTTGTGGAGGCATAACAAAGAAGATTTTAAGAAAACAAAACTTTGCTAAGAGAGTGTACTTCTCTTGCTATAGTAAAAACTAAATAGTGGAGGACAATAAATATTGTAATATTGTAGCTCTCAGATAGTGACTTCACATGCAAAATTTGAAGTAAAGAAGCTCTAGGGATGATCTTTTGACACAGCCAACAGGGAATCACCCTATGGGCTATGGTGTAAAGGGCAAAAAAGATAAAAGAAAAAAAAAAGAAAAAGAGAAAGAAAAAAAGAAACAGCCTCGTGTGGTAGATCTTACTCTGAAACATATATTTAATCAAAAGATTAATTTAATAGAAACTAATATAAAAATATATTTAGCAAAATTTATAAATAATTCTTGAATTATTCATTGGACGAATAACATAAATTTTCTATATATTTTAGGCCTGATTTGATACCTACTATTTTTTATGCCTTTCTTTCTTATTCTCTCTCTCTTTGTTTTTTTTTTATTTTCATTCTCTTTTTCATCCCATTTTGTACCTCAATAGTCAATACTCAACCTATTTCTTTCAGTTACTGTAAATATTTTTCGTAATTTATAGTGCATTGGGCATTTGCCCCTGTATTCCTCTTCTCTCTAAACTCCTTCTCTAAAAAAAAATACAAAATAGTGACAGTTAAAAGCACCAAATTTTGTAAACTTCAAAAAATAAAAAAAAATAAAAAGTATCCAATCGTTTTCCGAATATTAATAAACATAAGTATACTTCCTAATATCACCGGCCAATTTAAATCGACCATTGTCAATTTTTGGGGTTAAGATTTGACTTTTTATACAATATAACTCTGCTCTAACAGTGTTAACCAATCAATCCATAAAGATAATATTTGAAACTGATTGCATTGCTAAATACTAAATTTGATATATATCCAAGCAAATCTTCATTCCTAATTTAATTTGTTACTTTACCAATCATAGATATGCTGAAAAGTTCATAAGTGATAAATCTTCATAAATTCGAATTTAAAATTTAAACTTAAAGTTTAAACTTTATATTTATAATTGTAATAAATTAAAATTAAATTTTAGAAAGAAAAATTATAATTTAACGAGTAAACATTTCAATCAAAATTGTCAATTCAATATTAAACTAACAGAAAGTTCAAAAATTAATGTTACTATCTTTAAAATCGAATTTAAGTTAGTGTATTATAAACTTTATTACTTTATTTCAAATAAAAGAATTTCTAACATTTTAAAGTAAGTTGAAATTGTTAATTCAATATTGAAAAACAACATTAAATTTCAAAAATATTGATTAAATTTAAATTATAAATTTAGATTTAATTTATATTATACTTAAAAAATAAATTTTGTTATCTATTTAAACATAAAGTTTCGATGTTTGAAAATTAATTTTAAATTATAAATTACTAAATTTATGACTCAAATGCGATCATAAATTATTATTAAATCAGCTTTAAAAATGGATAATTTAATTAAAAATTTATTCTCTCCTAGATTTAAGGGTAGTATGCAAAACTTTCCAATATTAATTATTTAATTTTTTAATATTAGCTCTTTTTTTTTCCAAAAAAAACTCTTAGATCACATATCTGGTGACCAGTACTTCTTGTGCAATAGCAGGTCATCTTTTTTTATGCATAAATCTTAACCCTTCATTGATTAAAAATAAACGGCTAAAATTACAACGGAGTATTGAAGCATTGCTCTTATAAAATTACAGTAATAATTGTCACCGAAGCAGTATTTAGTTATAGGCTTCTCAAGTGACAATTGCTATCACAACTTTTTTTAAAACAATTTTTAGACTTCTAAAGTATAAAAAAATATTTTTAACCATTAGTCCAACTTTACAAGCATGTTTTGTTTTTCCACTTGTTCCACTTTGATGTACTGTAGTTACATTTTATGTTCTACATTATTAAAAAAAAAAATCCCCACTCAGCTTCTTTCGGAAAAAAAAAAAACATACGTGAATGTCACGTGCGCCTCGATTTCGTAGGGACACGTGATCATCATGTGCGTATTCATTCACAGTTGACTCAATGCGTTTCTTATGGTAAAAAAAAAAAAAAAGAAAAAAAGAAAAAAACTGAATAGTTTAGTACACCAAAGTTAATGCAAATAATACCTTACCTAAATTGAAAACAATATTTTTTTTATAACTACAGTTTAAATTTGTTAAGAGATTTTAATTGAAAAAATATTTAAACACTGCAAACTTATTAATTTTTTTTTTTATTTAGAAAATGTAACTTTCTACCGTTTCATTCAATTAGAAAGTAAACTTGATTATAAAGTGAGGCAACCATGCCTCTATTTAAAAAAAAAAAAAAAAGAAAAACAAAAGGAACAGGAGGTGCACGGGAAAGAAAGAAAAAATTAGGAGGGGGAGAAATAGGGATATAACATAAGAAAAGAAGGGTGAAGAAACACCACTCGGAGAGAAGCCGCACGGGTGAAGTCCGTCAGGAGGAAGATTTACATTGCGTTGGATCTACTGACTCCTAACAAAACGACTCGACTCCGCAATTCATAACGGATTAACTACTAGTTTATAGCGAATTCGCTTTATTTTAAAGAAAATATCACGTCTCCTTTCTCTCAAGCCAGATATCCACTAGATGCAAGCGCAATAGCCTTAGTCATCTTACGCTGATATAGAACCAGCAGTTATTCGAGCATAGCCATACAGGATTGCTAATAACGCCTAGCATACAAGGAATTTGGCTAGTACTTTTTCGTAATCCTAATTGCGAGATGACGCTATTAATGCTACTCGAACACGAGTCCTTACGTTCAATGGCTCAAAATCAACAAATCAATCGTATGTGACCGTTGCAAGTATACGGGTAGAGTCCAAACTCACCGTGAACTTCTGAAGAAAATATCGCTCTATAACTTATATAAATATAAAGACATATCTTTGAACTTTAAAATATTTAATGTCATAATTATTACAATTTGCAAGATTTTTAATTTCACCCGTATGATCTTATGAGCCGCTTCGTATCACTCGGTCAATCGATTTAATCGATACAAGATCAAAAATTATTTTCAATAAAGGTGCTATCTAAATACTCTTAAATCATAATTAAACAAGGAGCCCGTATTCGACGATTCAAAAATCGGAACATCGAACAACGCAAGCTAGAAAGGCACGGAAGTCGTCCGATGCTTCCGATAAGCATAATATGCCGATTCACAACATCCTGAAATGCCATAAAGAAAAAGTAATTAAAGCAACGATCCACCAACAATTTGGAGAAATAAAATGCATTATCATAACAAAAACTGCAAATTGAGAGCTCGTGTAAAACGCGACTATCAGTTGATCTCTTGTTTGTTATCAATTCACTACTTCACCTTATTTCGAAGATCCGAAGATCTTTATAACATGAAAAATTACATTGCTTAAGCATGCTTCCTCAAACTGTTCCCCATGTACACGTATCACACTCAGCATAGATATATCATAAAGACACTAGTAAGAATTCAAAAGTTATTATTAATGCTAGTGAATTAAAGCAATTGGTAATATGCAAGTTGATAACCAATTTATGACAATAACGGATATTTTACTCTCAGATTTGTACATTTATATATATATTATTGATGTAAAAGTGATAAGATATTTTAATTATTAA
Source organism: Ananas comosus (assembly GCF_001540865.1). Lineage (NCBI taxonomy): Eukaryota > Viridiplantae > Streptophyta > Magnoliopsida > Poales > Bromeliaceae > Ananas > Ananas comosus. The sequence goes on along the minus strand of NC_033623.1, from coordinate 11,795,028 downwards.
CGTATTATCAATCACAATAAATACTACATCAGCTCAAATTAACAAAATGTTAATATTTAGTCAATTAATTTGGATTATATAGTTTGATTGCAATAAATATAAACATTCAACAAATTAAAGTTTGAGAAATTTGCCATCAACTTTTTTGATCAATCACCACCGTCCATATGCTGGTGGTTACAATCCATTGATAATTCACTCAACAAGCATCTACCGTTCAAATAAAACAGCTAATTTTTCTATTTTTAGTACTGGAATAAATGTACGCCAATGAGTGGTTAATTAATTTATGCTTAACATTTTTCACAAAAGTTAGTTATGTACCAAATAAAAAACTTTATGAAACTTACCCCATCCAACTATCTAATATTTAAAAGTTTTATTTTGTCTACCAAATTTTTTTAATTAATTTCACCTGGGCCATTTAATTACTCTTACATTTTCAAACTTTGAATGCGTCAGTGGCTTCTACGGATTCGATTAAGTATATTTCACGCAATTCATACGACTGCAGTTTTATTAAAGTAAATAATGGACCTAAGTTTTGTTTCAAAAGAATTATTAAATGGCTTGAATCAAATCAATTCAAATATTGAATATTAAAATTAAAAATTTAAAAGATTAGGTTGTTGAGCCAAAACGAACAAAAGTTCTGATAAATTCTATACATTTTTTTACCTTTTATATGTTAAAATTCTATGTGAATGAGCTGGGATTGCTTGACAGTACAAAGCAACTAATTAGCCGTGATAGATTCAATCGAAATGTGTTTTAGTCAAAGATTAAAGTACCCATCGGCATGGGTTGTATTAATCATACCGTATCGTGCCAGTAAGATATCGATACGATGTAATTTCTGTGCCGATGGCATAACTCAAAATCTTTTATTTTTAAAATTAATAAGTAATTTTTTCAATAAAATTTAAAAATTTAATAAAAATATATAATAAATAATTGACTTACTTTGTTGTTAAAGAAAATACATATTTCATGCCATCACGTGTCGGCACATATATATCTTTTTTGACCAACACGTATCGGCATCACCTAGCGCATACCCTACCATATAGTACCAGCAAGTTTTCGATACGACTCTATACTATGGCACTTAAATTCTCGACTTTAATTACTTTACCTTATAGTTTTTCATATTGAGCCTGAACATTTTAAAAGCAACAAGTTTTTAGTCGTTATAAGTTTTGCGCTTTTAGATCAAATTTTTTAATTATTAGATCAAAAGTTAATAACGATGGCATAGTGGGGAGGGCTCTTATTATACATGATCAAAAGGCCAAAAAGTTAGTAGCAAAAAAATTTTGTCGACCTCTCTCACAAATTTCGATAAAAATTTTCTCACAAATTCGCAGCAAGCAGAAAATGAACTTGTAACCCTTTATCTCTTATGCCATTTATCGGATAATTGGCATTAATCATTAATTCTAAAAACTCAAGTTGTTAAAAAGATATAACCAATTTATTTGAACCATATAGACATAACGTTCACGAGTTTCGATTGTGATTCGGTTCAATCAGTCTCGTTATTTCGAACACGACTTGGTCCAACCTAGTCTTCTGTCATTACAAACGCGATTCGACTCAATTTGACATTCTGTCACAGGACAGAATAATAGTTCCTTGAAACCAATAATTTTGTATTTTTAAAAACATCTCAGCTGGGCGCATGCTATCCATTTCGTTTATTTCTTTAGAAATAAACTTAGCTAAAAATGTGAATCAATTGAGATTCAAAACTTGAGATCTCGATTACCAACTATCAAATTTTTTTATCGCTTGCAGTACAAATAGTCGGTGACATTTTCTAAACATTAAAAATATTATAGTACACAATAGCATTTCCTAAATGTTGGAATCTCTGTGAGAAAAAGCCAATAGGAACCTCTGAAAAAAGCTTCCAACTAAGCAGTTCGTTTTTTTCAGTTCTTGCAGTACCCTGGCTTGTCTTCTACTCCACCTTGCTACATTTTCTTCTGCAATCTTCTAGAAATTTTTGAAGCTTAATTTCCCCGTGGAACATCTCTTATTAGACTTTGCCACAGGACTCCAAATACATATTGGAATGGCTACGTAAGAAGCACTGACCCTCGGGCTTACCTAATACAATTATTTTCCTTTAAAATATTATTAATAAGTTAGTTTTTCAACACATATTATTCTCTATAATAAGTTGACCTGTATCGACAGTCCCTAACGCAAGTGGCACAGGACTTAATAATTAATACCCAAAATTTTAAATTCGAATNAAGAATTATTAAATGGCTTGAATCAAATCAATTCAAATATTGAATATTAAAATTAAAAATTTAAAAGATTATGTTGTTGAGCCAAAACGAACAAAAGTTCTGATAAATTCTACACATTTTTTTACCTTTTATATGTTAAAATTCTATGTGAATGAGCTGGGATTGCTTGACAGCACATATATATATCTTTTTTGACCAACACGTATCGGCATCACCTGGCGCATACTCTACCGTATAGTGCCAGCAAGTTTCCGATACGACTCTATACTATGGCACTTAAATTCTCGACTTCAATTATTTTATCTTATAGTTTTTCATATTGAGCCTGAACATTTTAAAAGCATCAAGTTTTTAGCCGTTATAAGTTTTGCGCTTTTAGTTCAAATTTTTTAATTATTAGATCAAAAGTTAATAACGATGGCATAGTGGGGAGGGCTCTTATTATACATGATCAAAAGGCCAAAAAGTTAGTAGTACCAAAAAAAAATTTGTCGACCTCTCTCGCAAATTTCGATAAAAATTTTCTCACAAATTCGCAGCAAGCAGAAAATGAACTTGTAACCCTTTATCTCTTATGCCATTTATCGAATAATTGGCATTAATCATTAATTCTAAAAACTCAAGTTGTTAAAAAAATATAACCAATTTATTTGAATCATATAGACATAACGTTCACGAGTTACAATTGTGATTCGGTACAATCAGTCTCGTTATTTCGAACACGACTTGGTCCAACCTAGTCTTCTGTCATTACGAACGTGATTCGACTCAATTTGACATTCTGTCACAGGACAGAATAATAGTTCCTTTAAACCAATAATTTTGTATTTTTAAAAACATCTCAGCTGGGCGCATGCTATCCATTTCGTTTATTTCTTTAGAAATAAACTTAGCTAAAAATGTGAATCAATTGAGATTCAAAACTTGAGATCTCGACTACCAACTATCAAATTTTTTATCGCTCGCACTACAAATAGCCGGTGACATTTTCTAAACATTAAAAATATTATAGTACACAATAGCATTTCCTAAATGTTGGAATCTCTGTGAGAAAAAGCCAATAGGAACCTCTGGAAAAAGCTTCCAACTAAGCACTTCGTTTTTTTCAGTTCTTGCAGTACCCTGGCTTGTCTTCTACTCCACCTTGCTAAATTTTCTTCTGCAATCTTCTAGAAATTTTTGAAGCTTAATTTCCAGACTTTGCCACATGACTCCAAATACATATTGGAATGGCTACGTAAGAAGCACTGACCCTCGGGCTTACCTAATACAATTATTTTAAAATATTATTAATAAGTTAGTTTTTCAAAACATATTATTCTCTATAATAAGTTGACCTGTATCGACAGTCCCTAACGCAAGTGGCACAGGACTTAATAATTAATACCCAAAATTTTAAATTCGAATCATAATTGATTCATATTTTTAAGTAAATTTATTTTTTTAAAAAATAAATAAAACGTCTTTTCCTCTCTCAAAAAAAAAAGAAAAAAAAAAAGTCAACCTCAAAAGTGAAAGTCCAAAGAGAGGACAACAACTACATGACATTACGGATGAACGTGTACTAGTAAGTGACAGTATGTATGATTTGGTTGATTTTAAATACTATGCATACGAAAAGTCACCCGCACAAAGAAGACTTTCTCAATTTATTTAATCAATATTTGTCTGCTAAATTTAACAAAATTTAATAAATCAAATCTCAATTAAAACCACATTTCAAATATTCACCGTCTAATTAGTGGCCACCTGTTTAGATTCACGCGTTTATATAAACTACAAATTTAACAAGGCTGAAACGAAAAAAAATATTCTAAGATCATGTAAAACAGTTAATTGCTTGAAAACTTAATCTGATATAAATTAATATTAAATTATTTACATTCGAAAATATTAATTTTTGGTAATAGAAACGAAAAGCTCTTCATTCCAAATAAAAAAAAAATCCCATTGCATTAAAATGTTAGTCCCAAGAGCTGAGACTATGTTTTTTTTTTTTTTTTTTTTTTTTTTTNATAAATCAACTAAGATTCAAACTTGAATTTCGGATACCAACCACCAAGTATTTTGTCGCTTGCTCTAGAAAGTGATTTATTAAAGGATATGATATGTTAAAGTGGAAGCATTTGCACCACCACAATACATAACAAGAAACTAGAGTCTTCCAGATTATATTTGAAAGTGAGAATAAATTATTTAACAATAAAAATTTTTTAGTATGATTATAACTAGGGAAGTTTTTTTTTTTTAACTTTTTCGAAACTTGCTATCTATTATATGGTAGAGTAATATATTGCAACTATGAGATGGTTTTTTTTATTCTAAAAAAATAGTTTGAAGGCTGAATATAATATTTTATTCTAAATTTGTTGATCACGCTCTTTATTTATCAAATATATAAATTTTTTGACTAAAATTTTTTAAAAAATACCAAAGCAAAATTCTAGGTTGCATCTATGGACCAATGACCTTCAAAAAAAAATAAAAAATAAAAAAACAAGGAAACAAAAGCAAAAACAAAATAAAAGTCATAGATTAAATCTGATGAATAGCTTACTCATCACTTATTTTCCCGACCCGTGTTTTGACTTAAAACCCGTTTCATTCTTTCTACTTCAGAAGCAATAAATGACTTAAAACCCGAATTCAACCCGAAACACGAACTCAAACACACAACTTTTAAACTGTAGCGAGACAATAAATAAATTTTTTTTTAGAAAAAATAAAGGTTATAGTCCACTTTGGTTGTTGACTTTGGTAAAGCGACATAATTTTTCTACATCCCATATCTATCTAACAGTAAATGTTGGAGACTTTGGTTAAGAAACTTATTAGTGTCCTGAAGAGCCCAGGGATTCTTTGGCCTGAGTAGATGCACAAACGTATAAATTGAGGTTTTAGATGTGTGTGTAGATGTGTAAATGGACGCCTTATGTGTAAATGCATGCATGTAAAATTAAACGACTTGGTTATTCCGATCAGGTACATAAATCTCCAAAAATCAGATATGATATAAAGTGTCGATTTCTATGTAATTGGATCAAAATTTTGTATCGGTTTGGACCTGTAATATACTGAACCTTAACCAAACAGACGAAATAAAAGATAAGAGTTGTAATAGATATGGTTATAATGAGTTTGCTAGTAAAAGATAAATAGTGTTTGACGCTTCGTACGGACAAAAAATTTTGTCTGTATGACGGGTCTGTGCAAGTGCCTAATTATACTTTTGCTATGACCCAGGACGTGACAGAATCAACATTTTGCATCAAAAACTTGTCACTGTGAGCTCATGGCTCACCAAACTCAACCAAGAAGCAACTGGCGTGCTTATTTACTTAATCACATCCATCAGTTGGTTCAGGATGGTCACCTATAAACACCGCTATTTATAAGTTTAGCATTGGCTCATAGGTATTTGGTTATCCTAATAGCAACAGTTTAAAAATGTATGACTATCTTATTCCCATTATCTTAGAACTTTTCAACCCTTCGAATTTATTATTGTGATTCGTTTATGAAGCTAAATTACACAAAGGTAATCAAGGTTCTTTTTTACCAACTTGGTTATTCCAATCAGGTATATAGATCTCCAAAAATCAGATATGATCTGAAGTCTCCATTTCTTTGTAATCGGATGAAAACTTTGCGACGGACTTGTCGCTGTGAGCTCAACACTCACCAAACCCAACCAAGAAGCAACTTAGTGGGCTTATATACTAACCACATCCATTAGTTGACACCTCTATTTTATCAATGTTTTACAACCCGGATCAAACTTGCTAGTTCAACCGATTCGATCGTAAACCAGTTAATAAAACAGCTCGATTCAACCCTTTGAACCGGAGAAGCCAAAAATCTATTTTGAACCGTTCAAATCGGAGGTTCAATCAGCAAACTGTTTGAACTGCTCTGGTTCTAAACAAACTGGCTGAATTTTATTTTATTTTTGATTTTTTTCCTAATTAGTGTAATTTTAATTTTATTTATGATAATTTTTTACAGATTTTATTTTCTATTATGAAAAATAAAACTAGAAAAGTTATATCTATATAATTTGGTCTAAAAATTAGTTTTTTATAATTAAGTATTATACAAGAATAATATATATATATATAGTGTGAGGCTACTATACTTCTGGAAGCACGGAGCCTTCCGTGCTTCCAGATCGTTTTCGATGTTGCGACTTTCGAATCGTTGATCGGCTCCGTTAAACTTGATCTAGAGTATTTGAAGTACCTAGAAAATAAATTTTATAATTTTTCGATATCATTTGCCTAGTGATCAAAGGGGCTCAAAATCAATAATTTTAATGGCCGTGGTGAGCCGTTTGCAAGTTTAACGGTGTAGAAATATCCAAATCATGTAAAATTTTGATAGAAAATTCTTTATACTATATAAAACAAGATCAATATCTTTAATCTAAAATTTTAATGTCATAATATCACGTTTTGTATGATTTTTATTTTCAGTCGTTGATTTTGAGCCCCTTCGTTCACTAGGCAAATAATATCGAAAAATCGCATAATTTATTTTCTAGGTACTTCGAATACTCTAGATCAAGTTTAACGGAGCCGATTGACGATTCGAAAGTCGCAACATCGAAAACAACCTGAAAGTACGGAAGGCTCCGTACTTCCAGAAGCATAGTAGGCTCTCTCTCTCTCTCTCTCTCTCTCTCTCTCTCTCTCTATATATATATATATATATTAAAATTAAAAAATAATTAAATATTTATGATGGCATGCTGATGTCGCTGGTTCAATCAGTAACCCTTAGTTCGGTAATATTTCAGATCGTTGTTTAACCCGGTTTTTAAAACATTGCTATTTATAAGTGTAGCACTGACTCATACATAACTGTTTTAAGGTATTTGGTTGTGCTGATAGCAATAGTTTAAAAATGTATATGACTATCTTACTCCTATTATCATAAAACTTTTCGCCCTTCGAGCTTATTATTATGATTTGTTTATAAGCTAAATTAAACAGAGGTAATCAAGGTTCTTTTTTTTTTATCAAAATAGGATCTCTCTGTAGCCATGGCTAGATTAAGATAACAATGAGAGAGATAATATGTAAAACTGCGGTCTCATTCTTTCCTCAAAGTAAAACTGCTCAAGAACCTTCTTCAGAAAATATCAGGCCAAATGAGGTTGACAATTTAAGAGTAAACCTATTAATAAACTAGGCCCAATTCAGAGAAAGCCCACCCCTTTTTAGAGTTAGCCCATCCTAACCCTATATGTGAAACATTACTGATAAACTAAATATAGCACATTCTATAATTCAATGTTGGTTAGCAAAATTTGGAATCATATATTGTTCTAAAACCTACAATCTTACATTCAAGCACATAAATTCTCTATCAAGTACGCTAATCTCAAAATGACAGGACAAAAGGGAAACAAAACGAAGATAACAAGTAGATAAAAGTAAAGAAAACGATATTGCCAACTGCTTACCTACTGTGACTTATCCTCCTCTTCCTCTGCATCGGTGTTTTCATTTAGGTTTTCCAACTCATCAAGTGGCTTTCTCTCGTTCACCCATTCTCGGAACCGCTCTCTTGATTCATGCGCTGAAGGTAACTTCGTATCTCTTCTGCTTCTGCCCTGGGAGATGTAAAGTCGATGGCACGAAACCTACTAAGTATTAAATACACAGAATATAAAGGAATTGAAAGTAAAACAGTGTTGGAATAGAAGAACAACCTTTTTAGATGATTCTCGGTGACCCTGGATCTGAGTCTCTTTCTTCGGGAAAATCAGCTTTAGAGTTTCTTCAAAGAGATTGATGCCGTTGAGATCGCCGTTCTTAATACTTGTTTCCAGCTGCAATTGTAACAAATTGGGTGTCAAAAATGAAGCTTATCAGAAGCCAATAAACGACTGTTTGAACAAACCTGTATGTGGGCAATGCAGATTAGTATGCTTGCTATAGGCAACCAGCTTTCGTCCGGTGATAGTGACAAGTTTGTTCTGAAAGTTGATATTGTAGAGCATAATAAGTGGACCAGAAACTAAACAATTGAAAATAAAATCATAGAAATTACAGGGAACTGGATTTTTGCCCAATTACGGATGATCATCAAGCCCTATAGCTATAACCAATAAGCACCGTAAATGCTCGTTATTTCAGATGAGTCAGAAATTTATCTGAATTCTGACATGCTTCATCAAAATTTGCAAATAATTCAACAGCAATAATATGAAGAACTTACACAAACTTCTATGCCCTAAACCGGAAGGTTAGAACCCTGTGGTTACAGTGAACCACAACATGGGTAATACTCATCACTGATTAACATTTTCGTTGACAGGTTTACAGCCATGTATGTACAGATAATGAAGTGTCAAGACCTCCAATTGTAGTTCTATTTTTTTTTTTCTTTTTCATTTTGGCTTTTCATATGTAAACCAACAAAATAAACCCATATAAACCAGTTACTAAATCCATTAACAAACAACGCTAGGGGGTTTTGGGATTGATAAGAGACAACTCAACAAGACATCAGGAGTTAAGAAATCGGTCGTTTGACAATACAAAGGAACTAGAGTAACGGCATGAATTACTAACTAATTCTTTCAGGTGAACATAACAAATTGCTAGAATTTATGTTACCAGAGTTTAAGTGTATGTGCATAATAATCAATACAATAATAATCCACTAGAATCGACAGGAAAAGTAATCAGAGGATCGGTCGAAGATTATGTGCCATCAACATGTAAGTTTCAAGTTCTAATAATCAGACTAAAGCATATGCATAATAATAGCAGAAACAGGGATACACAATTAGTACTTAGCAGCTTAAACAAAAAAAAAAAGCGGGCTCACTATTAACACTCACTAAATACAATACTTTTTCACAATGCAACACTGATAAAGAGCACAAACCTCAAGTATGGAGCCAAGTACACGATGGAGTACACAAGATATCGTTGCCTACCACTATCAAGCCACGCAAAAACCCAACTCTAATCAACCATCCAACACATAAACGCAAAAGAGAATATCAGTTAATCATCAAATAGTAGTTTTTTTTTTGAAATTTGTTAAGAACAATAAGAAACCAAGGCATGTTACCATCCAATTAAAGTAAGGTATGAAGCTAATAATCGCCATCACTGCCAACCTCGTATCCGTCGAATCGATAGCCCCACCGCCACCGCCATCGTCGTCCTCGCCATTAGATGTTACGGGGAATATGAGAGAGTTAAGGACGCAGGCGCCAATGGCGACGGCGAAGGGGGCGTCGTGTGTGAGCTCGGCCCTGCATACACCTCCCCTTCTTCCTCTTCTACGTCCCTGCGATCGTATTAGATCAAAAATGGCAAATTTGGAAGACGATTGAAGCGGAAACGCGATGGGATAGGAGAACCTGTTTCCTGCTGCGCGAGATCTTCGTCGGGTTTTTGAGGTGTAAAACCCTAGTAGGAGTGGAGAGTGGGGTCAGGGCACAGGGGCGAAAGAGGAGAGGAGGAGATGGGGGCGACGATGAGGCGACGATGGAGACGATCATGTCGCAGCGAGGGAGAAGAGGGAGGAGGAGGAAAATGAAAAGAGGAAGAAGAAGAAGAAGGAGAAACGGGAGCGGGTTCGGGGAGGGTTTTTAGTTTCGAACCGGTTGGAACTGGCCCCGAACCGATTTGGATCCGGTTTTCTTCGGTACGGCGGAGCTCGTTTGCTCATTTGTATGTGCGTTTAGGAGCTTACTGTTCGCGAGTCAGTTTGAGCTTGCGTTCGGTCAGAAATGAACTCGAGATCGAATCATTAGTTTAATTAACGAGCTGAATACAAACTAAATTTTTTAGCTCATTTATTCAACGAGCAAAATACGAGCTAGGATCAGCCCGCTCATGTTCGGCTAGATAATAACTCGAATACATATATTTTTATATTTACTAGTTAAGTGCACGTGCAACGCACGTCACACAAATACTAAAAAAAAAAATTTATAAATAAATATTATAAATTCGATAAATAATATTTAATTATTACTAAAATAAAATGATAGAAATAAAAAATAGAATTACAATATCATAAAAGAAAGAACACAAAATCTATCATGGTATCATTAAAAAAAAANTAAAAAAATATTCTATGCTTTTACGACGCATTATTTAAATATTGAATATTTTGTTAAAAATATTTACTATTTTATTTAAGGAAAAACCTACTATCATAAATTAAAATTCAAATTATCAAATTCGCGGGTATTAAATTTATGCGGGCATTACAAATTTAAATTTTAATTTTGAATACTACATGTTAGCAGTAAATAAATTTAATTTTACGTATTACGTGATTAGCGAAGGTATTGCATGATTGGCAGGTATTACGTTAGATAAGAGATAAATTTAGTTTTACGTATGGTGGGTAGAAAAAAAATATGTGAGAAACGCGGCGTAGATAAGAGATAACGGATATAGAGGGTATTTTTATCAACAAAAATGACAGATACTTTTATTTTTATTCGTTGGATGAGATTTAATGGCGAAAACTTAAGATCTATATTTAAGAATAAATTATTATTTAAAGATTTCTTTAAAATGAGTCGTTGAAATTTACTGGACATGACAATATTAGAAAAAAAAGATAGAGATATTTTTGGAAAGGAAAAAATTTCAAAACTCACGCTTTTATAAGTAGTATAGATATAAATATATATAAATAATTAATTATATATATAATAATATAAATTTTTATTATTTGGTTCTTAGTTTAACTTAAATATAAAGTTCAACTCAATTATAAAAAGATCATTTGTATGTAAAATTTTAATTATTACATCAAAATTAAATGAGTAAGAACTCACAAATTTATTTTATATATGTATTATTCATAATTCTTTTAACTTATGTTTTAGGAGTCAGCACGTTTTCGGGTCGTCTATTTTAAATTTTTTGACTCGATATTTTAACGAGCCAGCTCGAGAGCAGGTCTCAACTCGGTCGTGCTCAGAACATTGACACCGCTATGTGCCGCGTTAGTGTTTGAATGGAAATTTGGGAGAGGAGGTAACTGACCTGGTGGTGACGGGATACAGTGGGCTTCGATTAGCTTCACGTGTTAGGACTCGGGTTTTTGACTTGGGAGACGGGTTGGACTTTCGCTTTGATCCGAGCCCGGATGCTTGAAAACGACCTCTGTTGTGGTTGCCATACCTAGGTTCAGATCTTGGGTCGGGTCGGGCTCGGATCTGAACAAATACATAAGTAAATATAAAGATTAATTTCACACGCACTATCTTCCTCCAAACTTAAATTACATAAATATCTTTCTAAAAATATTAATATAAAAAATAACTCTCTAATTTAGAAAAATTTATTACTATATATAAAAGTAGAACCCTTAATGAACCCTATGTGAGAAGCTGACACGTCTATCTATTACTATATATAAAAGTAGAACCCTTAATGAACCCTATGTGAGAAGCTGACACGTGGCTTTCTATATGTTTGCCACGTATTATTTGTTTAATTAATTATTTAAAATTATTGGTTGCGAAATACGCAATTATCTGTTGCGAATTATTTGAAATGATTGGTTGCGAAAGCTGACACGTGGCTTTCTATATGTTTGCCACGTGTCAAACTCAAATATGATATTTGGTTACGAATTATTTAAAATTATTTGTTTAATTAATTATTTAAAATTATTGGTTGCGAAATACGCAATAATCTGTTGCGAATTATTTGAAATGATTGGTTGCGAAAAAATCGGTATAGATGACCAAAGTAAAAACGAAATGATTGGCGGTTGCTTTGAAATTATTCTTTGCGAAAGAATTTATTAGTATAGATATAATTTTTACTTCGTAATTTTTTTTTTCTCTACTGTCATTCGTAAGGATATTTGGTTACGAATTATTTAAAATTATTTGTTTAATTAATCTATCTATTACTATATATAAAAGTAGAACCCTTAATGAACCCTATGTGAGAAGCTGACACGTGGCTTTCATATGTTTGCCACGTGTCAAACTCAAATATGGATATTTGGTTACGAATTATTTAAAATTATTTGTTTAATAAATTATTTAAAATTATTGGTTGCGAAATACGCAATAATCTGTTGCGAATTATTTGAAATGATTGGTTGCGAAAAAATCGGTATAGATGACCAAAGTAAAAACGAAATGATTGGCGGTTGCTTTGAAATTATTCTTTGCGAAAGAATTTATTAGTATAGATATAATTTTTACTTCGTAATTTTTTTTTTCTCTACTGTCATTCGTAAGGATATTTGGTTACGAATTATTTAAAATTATTTGTTTAATTAATCTATCTATTACTATATATAAAAGTAGAACCCTTAATGAACCCTATGTGAGAAGCTGACACGTGGCTTTCTATATGCTAGCCACGGTGTGCTCAACTCAAATATAGAATTTTGGGTTATTAGATTGCGACAGACTATACTATTACAAATAGTAAATAAACAAATCATATTAATTTAGACAAAGAAGAAAATAGATCTATTAACGTATTTGTAATTAAATTAATTGTTATTATGACTATCATGAGACCAAATGATGTTGATTAAAAAAAAAAAAACTTAAGTTAGTGCGCGAAAAAAAAATGATTATAAATGAATCATAAATAAAACAATTACTTTTCGATGAAAATAATTTATTAATTAACATATGATACTTACGGACATTATTTATAATTAGGTATAAACTGACGATAATCGGAGTCCAAAACTTCGAAGCATTTTTAATATATCATAACTTTATAGGAATAAATAATAATCAACAATTTAAAAAAAAATATCACGATATTTTATGTGATAATCTTTAGAGGAGCTCATTTAAATTGCTCTTAATATGATCGGTAACTTTTATCATATATTATTACCAATGTGTGTATATATAAGCCAATTTGCATAAAATAATTACTATTTTGGGCTTTTTGCAAATCGGCCAATCTTTTTTATTTTTGCCAGATTCAACAAACTGACAAAATTACCCTTTATACTTTTTCCTTCATCTATTTTTTTCTCTCGTTCTTGTTTCTTCTCTTCCCAGAGAGCGACGGCAGGGAGGAAGCGGCTTGTCCTACCATTCTTACCCGCTGTTGCAACACCCCACACTCACTCGCCTCGACCCTGCCGAGCCGCACTGCGACTTTTTTTTTTTCTCTCCACTCTCCTCCACGTTTACTCGACGAGACGCCTCTCTCGCCTTCCCCGCCCTTCTCGTCCTCTCCCTCTCCTTCTCTCTGCCCCTCCGACGATCGACGCCATTTTCTTCGACGCGACCAATATGCCGACGAATCCTTTTCCCTCACCTGCAACTCCGCACCCTTTCCTCGCCTCCGACCTGCGACGGCCAAGCCGCGACTCTTTTTTTTTTTTTTTCTCTTTGACTCTCCTCACTGTTCTCTGACGACGACGTCTCTCTTTGCCCTTCTCTGCCCTTTCTCCTCTCATCTCTCCCTCATCCTCTGCCGCCTTCTGACGACGATAATCTTCGCTTGGCGCGACGCCGTGGAGCCGGTCACTTGCGCGCCTGAGCCTCGGAGCGGGTCGGTCTTAGCGCATCGCGCGGGCCGTGAAAGGGTGACAAAAAAATTATAAAAAAAACAAGAAAAAAAATAAAGAAAAAAAATTATAGAAAAAGAACGGATGAAGATGAAATTGTATCGGTTAACTGCAAAAAAAATGTATAAGTTGCACTAATTATATGTAATCGCAGCTTTAAGATTGAAATTACACTCTTAGAAATATTACACTGTTTCTCATCTTATTGCACTTTCAGATGTAACTGCACCACTTAATGATTTAAAAAATTTACACTCTTTTAAACAAAATCTGCATTGTTCTTTCCTCTGTTACACCATTTTTTCTTATTACACTATTTTTATCTTATACTGCACCCATTTAAGAATAGTTTATACTGCTTTCTCCTCTATTGCATTATTTTTTCTTTGTTGCACTATTCTTCTCTTGGTTGCATTATTTCTCTCTTGTTACACTGTTCTCTCTTAAAGGCGTGTCTAGTTTTAGAATAAAAAAACAGTATAAACAGTAGTAGAAAAGCTGCAATGAAGATGAGAAAGAGTTGCACAAGAGAAGAAATGTATAAATATCTCTTAAAGGGGTGCAGTTTAAGATAAAAAAAGAATTTAATAAGTAGGAAAATACAGCTGCAACAAGAGGAAAATAATGCCAACTTTCGTTTAAGAGTGTAATTTCATCTAATGGATGTAGTTAATCTGAAAGAGTGCATAAGAGGAGAAACAGTTTTAAATCTCCAAAAAGTGTGAAATTTTGTTTAAGAGTATAATTTTCATCTTAAGCTGCTATTTATATTTTAAGTAATGTACTTATAATTTTTTTTCAGTACATGCAATTTCATCGTCGTCCTGTTTTTTTTATAAATTTTTTACTTTAATTTTTTCTTGCTTTTTTATAATTTTTTTGTCACCTCTCTGCAACGCCATCGCGCTCTGACGTGCGTGACGACCCCTGCTTGCGGCTAACAGCGCTCGCATGACCTCCACAGGTAATCGGCGCCGAGTTGGCGGCCGGGAGATGCATCGTCGAACGCGAGACGGCATAGGAGGAAGGAGAGACGAGGACGGTAATGGCGAGGAGGGGCAAGAGAGGATCGTTCATCAGGAGACAGGGAGGAGAGTCGAAAGAAAACAAAAAGTGGTCGCGCACGCCTCAGCGAGTCGCAGGAGAAAGTGCGGGGGGTGTGGGCGATGAGTCGCTCGTCCTCCGCGTCCTTAGAAGAGCAAAAAAAAGAACGAGGAAAAAGAGAGAGAGGAAAAAGCGTATAGGTGACCTTTGCAATAGTCCAAAACATAAGTGATTTTATAGGCAATTGGCTATATATATATTAGAGTTTTGTAGATACTATCAGTAGTAAATTGAGCCGTCGTTTACTATTATTTATGTTCGATTGATGAGCTTCCAAATTGACGATCGGCTCGTCTTGAACATGATTATTACACTTTGAAGTGTTTAGAAATCAAATTTCAATCCTTTTCGCATCATTTGCCTAATGAATACAAAAAGTTTCAAATTTTTGTAATTTTAACGGTGATAAGATGGTTTTGTATTTTAACGGTCGTAAATATATCAAATCAATGATTTTTGGTGTGAGAAAATTCTGGTTAAAAACTTATTTAAACAAGATCTATACTCTTGCATCTTGAATTATAAGACTCCTATCATCATTTTTTAAAAAATATACATTTATCAGTCATTCATTTTCTGTTCACTTGATTGGATAAAGAAAATATGCGAAAGTGCGTGAATTGATTCTGATAATTACATCATGCCGTTTAGAATTCATATTTAACGACGCACATCCGTCAATTTTGGAAGCGTCTTATCTCGTAAAACAAATAGGCAGTAAAACGGCTCGTTTTACTACTGATAGTATTCTAAGCTAAACCATATATATTATATATATATATATAGATAGAATATGTACTATACTATCAATATTACCAAGCCCTTAGGTACTTTGAGTTTCTCGACGCCTTGGATGACAAATATGCGGTATTAGGATGATAGCTGGTCCCGGTTAAATGATAGAGTGGTCCCTAGGATTGAAGTGGGGTGGTTGATTTATAGTATAATCTAACGGTGGAATGATCAAAAGTAGATCTAACGATAGAAAATCAATATGTACGAGCGGCTCGGTATTATCGATGTATAGTAGCCGGACTATATACTATATATTATATATATTATATAATATATAATATATATATAATATATAATTTGAGTTCTATGCTTTTAAAAGTACAAGTCAATTGTGGTTGTAAGAGTTTAGCTTTGGATTAAGGGATTGCGGTTAATTCAATGTGGGCTCCCTAAGGTTAAGTGAGTGGTTGGATTGAATAGATAATTAACGGCGTGAAAGATGCGATAAAGGCGGTAAATAAATCTAACTGGTTAAAAAATGTACAAGTTACAAATACTTGGTACTTTTATAAGCACCATATCTCTCGTCTCCTCTCTCTCTCCTCTCTCTCTCTCTCTATATACTATATATATATATAATATTAATAGAGCAGAGAGGGAAAGATGTGAGAAGACGAAGAGGGAAATTCCTGATATTGATGCAGATGAGGAGATATAAGAGAGAGAGAGAGAGAGAGAGTTGCGACTGAGCGTACTAATTTAGTAAGCAAAATTTTTTGTTGCTACCAGTTTTTATCCTTTGGATCAACTCTTTTCCATCTTTCTAACATTGGGATAAATGCTATAATCCAGTGGGAAACCACTCAACCGTAGGGACCAACTCAACTGCTGACGCTAATATCATCCTAACCCTTACATTTTCATCCAAGGGTTAAAACCTTGACTAGCAAAAGAGCGTTTTCTATTAATAGTATTCCAGCCTAAATTCTATATATATATATAACATTCGTGTGCCAAATTCATAAGGGCCGTTGTTTGGGTGTAAGTAGAATGATGCAATCCAAGTTGCCATCACTCGCTTATTTATTTTGTGTAAGTGAAAAAATAATGGTAACTCAAGTTACGTTAGGGCTCATTTCACCTACTTATCGACTTCGCTCCTCTAAATGCCAACTCGATTCACCACACTCACATTTTCTAAAAAAATTTATTAAAACAATAAAACTAAATTTATCTTCGTTATAATAGATAGAATTACTTTTATTTATAATAGGATTAGGGGCATTACCTTTAATAATAATAAAAAATTTAATTTATATATAGTGCTTTAAATTTATAGTTTATAAATTTCGTACTGTATTTAGGAGATAATGAAATCTTACTTACATCAAACAAACATAGAACTAAAAAAAACGAAATTACAGCGACCAATTTAATCAAACAACAAGAAGACACACTAATTGAATTTAATTTTTTTAAAATTATACGAGTTACTTCAAAATAAACAACAAAAAATTAATTACATTTCCAAAAAACTCATAATTACCACTACACTGACTTATTGGATTTACAGATTTTTAATCCAAACGCCCTAAATGACTAAGTCGCCTAATCGATTCCAACGAGTGCTGAGCTTGGAAATTGAAAGAAAAGTCGAAAGAACACTGAGGATCGAATCAATCTCTTCAGAAAGATCTTATCGGGGCTCCAATCACACTTCAATAAATCTATTGAAATAGGCTCGCTAATTAATAATAATCTCATAACAATATATAACGATAATATTATATATATATTCGTCATAACTGCTAGTGCATACGTATGAGACTTGTGTGAAAATTATGTTCCTTATAGTGGGCATTTTTGGTTTTTTATTTTTTTTTTTTAAATAGTATTCTTTCATTAAATTCATCATTTTGGTCAGACTATCCAACGTTTTAAATCTTTAAAAATTTACTATTTAAATATTTAAATTTATTTAATTTAAATAATTTAATAATTTTTTAAATACAAAATTTTATCTAATTATTTTTGAATTTGCTAATTTGTTAAACTATATAAAATATTCTAATAAACTCGTAAGAATAACAGCCGATCTAAATTTGAAGTTAAAGTTAAATAAATTTAAAAATTATAGTAAAAATTAAATTTAAAACGTTGGATCCAAAATGTGTCAGTTGCAAGAGAAGTATCATATATACTCTTTTTTTTTTTCTCTTTTTTTTCTATTTTGCTATTTTAACAGCCTAAACGAAAAAAAATCGAAAAAATTCAAAACTTGGCTTCGCGGTAAGATCAGATTTTTCACCTCCAACGGAAGCTCGCGAGACCAACAACGTCCCAGCAGGCCACCATGATACCACACATCCACCGCCACTCACCGTCTCCACCACCGCCCTATCCCACTTTTTTCTATTTTTTTTTCTTTCTTGGGGTTTTGTTTCGATCCCCGATTCCCACCACTCCCAATCATTTTCTTCTCTTCCCGCCGCCGCAAGCAATCGCAGACCGTCTGATCCTCCTCGGGTATCTCCTCCAACTATCGAACTAAAACCCTACCCTAACCCTAACCTAGACCCGCCTCGCCTCTCTCCCTTTCGCCGCGCGCTTCCTCCACAGCCACACGCCGCGCCGCCGGGGGGGCACTCCAGCCTCCACCTGCTCGCCGCCTTCTCGCCGGGAAGACGCCAAGCCGGCCACTTGACCTCCCCGCGTCAGCTCGAACCGCGCCCCGTGCCCGTCAGAGAGGCGCTCCATGGCCGCTCGCTAACACGACGCGCCCGGCGCCGCCGAGCTCACCCGCGGAGCGTAGTCGAGCGCCAGGCTTCGGGCCGGGCGCCGTCGATCTCGTGCAATGTTAGAGTAGGGTTAGGGTCTCGGGGACGGGCTCGACGTGGCTAGGAGAGAGGCGCGAGAGAACCCGTAGTTGAGGCGATAGTAATCGCGTCGTTGTCGTCGACGGCACATCGTGTGCGCGCCGTTGATCTCATCTCCTCTCTCTCTTTCTTGCTGTATAGCATTAGGTTAAGGGTGGGTTTGCTAATAAAAAGGATTTGTATAAAAAGGAGGCGACGAGAGAGGGAGAGAAGGAGAAGATAGCTCGCAAGCGGTGGGCGGGTAAGTAGAGAGCGACAGCTGTTTGTTTATTTATTTTTCTTTTCTTTTTGTCCAGTCCTTTTTTTTTTTTTATCTTTCTACAATATTATTTACGCCACTGAGAAACCCGCTGCTTCCCAGTTGCGGATAAAAATTATTAAACTAATTAATAAATAATAACATCTTAAATATTTTTTTGTATTTTCACTTGTCACAATACGAAAGGGTCCTACTATTGCGTTTCAAGGATGGAACCGACGTCACTTCTCGGCAATGTGGATAGTGAGAATGACGATGATCCATTCGGTGGAGTTGGAGACATGTTGTTGCGGGCCAACTAGAAGGAGGAAGAAGGGCAGGTGTATATGAGAAAAAGTAAGCAAAGAGAATCTGATTAATATGAAAATATGGAGGAAGAATTTGTGGTACTAAAAATTTTAGATGTATTAATAATATATTAATTTAAAGTTCGGAAAGGGAAGCGAGTAATATATGGTGAGGACAAATTGACATTGAGGTTGATAATGATAATGTTAGATATATTAATTAAATATATTAAATTGAAAGTTTAAAGAGAAGATGAACAACTTGAAAGTTTCGGGTAGATGATAACGTTCAGATACTTTATATAAATATTATTAATTGAAAGTTTGATAAAGAAATATGAAAAGGATCAAATGGGTGATTTAGAGTGAAAAATTAATTTGCACGTGCTGTAAATAAATATTGAAAATTTAGCTCATATAAGTTAATAGATCATATTTTCAATAATTAATTTTTTTACAAAAAATTAATAAATTCCATCTCATTAATTAAAAATTATTATATATATTTCATAAAAAATAAAAATATATAATTAATGATATGATGTAAATGTGATTTAATATACTTTTTTCAGTCGTCTCTTCAAAAGGCTCGGCCTGCACACGTGTGGCGGAACTCTAGGTTCTAGAAAGCATTCGACACGTGGCAGAAGACGAATGAAGCTATCGTGAATGACTATTCATGGTGATGGTATAGTACAAAAAACAAGTAGTTTGAAAATTCTTTTAAAAAAAAAAAAACAAACCCAAATTGAGTCTGAACCCATGCGGTGGGAAATAAAATTTGAGCAAGCAGCTTTTTAATAAAATTTGTTGATAAAATTTTCGATTCGTGCAATTTATTATTATTATATTTTATCTAAAAATTTCATTACTAAAACTCTTTGAAAAAACATAAAATTTAGAGAGAAGATACAGCTTTAGATAGGGGTAAATTAATAACATATGACTTAAATATAGGAGCTTTTTCAAAAATTAAACGATTAATATATACGACACGTATTTTCTATTTTTGGATAAAATTGTCTAAAATTATATTTTTAATGAAAATATTTTTATTAATTAGTTTTATCTGATTTGACGTGTATATTCATCGCTTTGCAACAACATCCGTCACTAAACGTCCTAGAGCAAGTGGCCAAAAATTGTATGGTGAAATTCAAGATGCCCAATTTCAAATCTAATTCGCTATCACCATTCCAACGCCTACAGTTATTTCTAAATGAAATAAACGAAGCGATACTATACTATCTCTAAAAAAAAATAAACAATCATCCCTCGAGTGAGGAAATCTATTTGTAACAAGCAATTATATCTCTCTTCTTAAAAAAATACAATAAAAAATATTTTTTTATTAATCATAACGGAACACAGTGAATTCAAAAAAATAATTTTATTGATTAAAATACCACGGTCAGTATTATAACTATACATTCTTATTTTTTTTTTTTTTCTCTCGAGTGAACTTTTTTCTGATTGAAATCTAAGTTTAGTGAAAAATATATAAAATAAAAGCTCGGATACAGTAAACAACCAAGTGCAGGATGTTCTCGGTTATTGAGAAGTGGTGGCCGGTCGCCTGTCTGTTCCAACGGGCAGGACACACATACCCGCGGTCTGGACAGGCAGAAAGAGGTCTAAAGTTGCTGATGCATCGTGCATGGAGACTATAAATATGTGTCAATATATTCGTAGGAAGAACACGGTGCTACTTTCTAAGTACTAACGCTTGTCAGTTATTTGTTTGGTAATATAATGGTTAGAGTCCTTTTCTCTTTAAAGTTTCAAATTTGAAAGCACTTTTTAACCTGCTTTTTTTTATATTAATGCTATATTAATATTAACAGAACAAGCGTTTCATAAGAAGTAGTACTTACATTTTTTTTTCATGGGTGGTTGTCATCGTAATTTTTGTATAGCCATAAAAACGAAAAATTTGAGAGTATTTTGAAAAAAACTTTTGCGTAATTAAAAATAGGAGAAGCATTTGTGGTATTATTCTTCAAAAATTTTTCATTTCTAGTGTTATCTTCTTGAAAAGTTAATATTAAAATATATCTTTTTAACTTTCAAAGTCCTTCAAATAATTATAATTAAATTCTTGTTAGGTAGAACTATTAGAAACTTAGTCGTTATCTCTAAAAATTATCATTTTGCCCTTCAAAATATATCATTTATTATCACTAATATTTTTTTATTGCCATTAGTTAAGCGACAAAAATAATATTTTTGATCTTTTACCTTTTCCAATACTATACTTTTGTCAGTTGCTATTTTTTTTTTATTTGCTTAATAGGAAGTAAAATAAATATTTTTAATATTTTCTAGCTATTGGGTTACAAATTTAACTCGATTTTAGTCCGAGATGATAACAAACACTAAGCATGAATTTTTTAAATAACGAACAAAAATATTAAGAGTATATTGAAATTAAAAAAAAAGTAAAATAATAAAATATTTCAGAGACTTGAGGATATAATTAAGGCGATGTACCCATAAAAATAATTGATCTATACCACCGCCATTACTAAATCTACTAATTCTGCACAACTAAGCTGAGTAATAACAACTGAGTGTTTACATAAAATTGTATTTTTTTCAGCTGTGACTTAAATTGAATTATTGTAATTATTCCAGTAATTTTTTTTCAATTTATGGTTCTATTTGAACCATAGTCTAAGTAATTATGTCAGTTTTATTTTTGCTCACCCCCATATAATTATTAAAATGTTAAGCCGATGAAATTAATTGAGTAATTTAATAAATTTTTGCACTTAATTTTACTAAAATATACTTAATTTCGAAGAGCTTGAATTGTTAAAGGAGTAGTATAGTCAAAAGTTTGAAGTAAAGACATCGCAAAAAATGCCTACGGATTGAAGGTCTCATCAAAGGGTTTCAAGTTGAGTAGAGTCATTTCAAAAGGCGAGCTTATCTCCGACATTTTTATAAACTTTTTTTATGACGAAATGTATTGTTGATAAAGATCAATCAAAGAAAGAAATTAAACACTGATGTGAGGTCTCCGGATTGACATTAGTACTGTATATATTAATATATATGATCAGAACAATTTTATACCGGCAACTATAATATTTTCGACGAGTGTATTAGACTCAAAAGAATTAAGGAGAATTACGTAGTTAGATTAGAGTAGTTTTAGGGATTGGATGACCTCGCTGTAAAGTAGAGTGTACTATAGGATGAATGCTCCTAAAAGTGGGAATGTCACAACTAATCTCTAAGATATTCTCTATTGACGAATTAACGACAATCTGAACGTTCATAATTTGGTAAGAAATCCATACCACAACACGACACACATCATAAGAACAAGTTCAGTACATTTCGTGCATCATGCCCTATATATGCTTTTGTTTTACATTCAATCTTTTATAAGCTTAAAATATCAAATCTTATATTCGAAATCATTCGGAGTATATATGAGCATTACACGTAAGACCTATATCACAAAAGGCACAGAACAGTGCGAGTTGTTCTAGAACGCTACTGGCCGCTCTGATTTTTCTTTCCCTTTGACTTCACGCCCCTCTGAGGCTCTTTGGTGATTGCTATGTTTTGTGATTAATAGTGTGTTTGTGTTTTTTTGTTGGTGTGAAACCACTTTGAAGTGGTTTTGTGGGTGTAGGGTCCTAGTCAAAGCTTCCCGAGACTTTGACGTTTATTTTCCTGACCTAACTCGAATGGCTTTGTAAAATCTGTCTTCTTCTCCGGCTACGCTGACACACCACTGATACTTGTTTCTCGTGTTCTCCGTATATACGAAACTTCTTGTCCTCCTCCTCTTCATTCATGAAGAGTCTCTGCTCTCTGAGAGATTGATTCCTTCAGGTTTATTGGCCTCTGTGCGATCGACTGTTCAGAGCTTCTGTAGAATTGCAAATGGCTCAGCTTGCATTTGACGATTCTCTTCTTCTCTGAGAAGGATTTCCTTCCCAGTGTGTTCTGTTGTAGTTCTTGAGATTCGTTAGTTATAGTTCGAATTAGATCTTGCATTATTAGTTGCTCTCCTCCCCTTTGTAGTTTACTTTCAATCTCCATAACCTGCGAAAAATCAATGTTAATATCAATATATTTTCAGCTGTCTTTTATTGCTTAGAAAAAGAAGAAAACACACTGAGTAGCTAGAACACTTTAGCTCGGAGAATTGATCCCGTTGCTGTTCTCCTGAGTTTGTATTCAAGTTACCTTAATCTGACATATTGGTTTCGATAACATGCGTTATTAGTAGCTTTACTCAGCTGCAGGAGGAACAGCACGATGTACTGGCGCGGTCCGAAAACAAGGACAGAAGTAATAACTTTAGTCGCAACTAGATTGAGAGTGTATTTTGCTGTCTTTCAATTGCATTCAGTTTCAACAATCTAAGTAGACAATCATCAAAAGAGGGACCATCAGATTTATTCTTGCAATAATCACAATAAAATCATGAAACAGTCTTGGTTGTTTAGAAAACTTGTGGGAGATGGACCTCTCAGCATTGGGAGTTTTGCTGCTCTTTTAATAGATATTCCAAGTTTTACCATGTGTCGAAATAGAGAGTTTAATTTTTTTTTTTCAATGTAATATCAACTTATTAAGATCTACTGAGAAAGATATAGCAAATTACAGATGTTGTACTTTTTCTCAAGGGATGCACATTTCATTCCTTGCCCTTCAATATTCTCTGAGAGAGGGTAGGGGGATGGGCACTGTTGCTTCTTATGGAAAAGCTCATGGAAACTCATCTTCGACTGTAGTTGGCTCTCAAGCTCTTGTTCGACTATATAAAGAACAATAAGGCACTGGACAACTAATAAACAATAATGATTGTAGATGTTTTCAAAAGTTAAAAATCAAATACATTCTCAAGCAGTTTTTTATAATTCTGCTCTTTCCTCTGATTTTGCTCTCTAGTTTGACAGTTTTCTCTAGTGTTCTCATGCGTGCTCTCCTTAGTTCTAGTGTCATGCTTTGCCTTGTATCAAGCTTCAGCAGAAGAAAACATAAAATACTTAGCGAAACTAAGAAAACAGTTATGATTCGGAGAAAATTTTTTCCATGGTATATTCATGCTACCATTTGCTTCATCTTTTAACGTTTCTCCTAGTGTTCAACTGCGCTTCTTTGCCGCGGACATAACTCAATACACGCACTCGGCTTGAAAAGTTCAAGACTCTAGCTGTTCTCACCTACGTCCATTTTTCTGAGCTGATTTGAACGAATTAGTGTTTAGAGTCACAACCATGGACAACCTAAAGAACGCAAATTATGAAATTATAGCTGCTGAAACGTAGCAAATTCTGTGAAGCACTCCAATTACTAGCGAAATCTTGCAGCAAATGTGTCAACTTGGAATTTCCCTAGAAAAACCAATGTAGCTTTTATTAATGCCATTTCGGGATAAAAAAAAAAAGGGAAATAATTTGGTTGATTGTGCAAACTTTGATCTACTTCTTTTTTTTTTCAGGGGGCGAAATAAATTTGGATAGTTATACAGATGGCTGTGTTTTACAGAGATTATTCTTCAGTCAACTAAGAAGATAAGCTAACAACAGCAACTTCGCTGATATTCAATACCTGTAGGGAACATGGCTGCTTTGTTTGCAAGAGCAGAAATGAATCGCAAGAGGCTGAAAGCGGATTTATTGATGTTCTGAGCATTCCTGTGAAGCCTCTCTCCTTGCACTTCGGTCTTCGCAAGCCTCTCAATTCCGGCCAGATCTCAAGCCATAAGCTTGCTTTTTGTCACTCCCGTTCATCAAATTCTTCGCCTTCACCATTATGATAAGCATGCTGAATAAATGAAAGAAAACAATCTGCCATGACCATAAGCTAGACCACTTGTCACCGACCCGCAATGCTTCGTAAGTTATAATCCACTAACAGGAATCGACTGCTATGTCATTTACGTTATTCGTACCCACAGTCTCGCATTACTTCCATGCTGTAAGCAAGTCCCATACCTCCTTATGCTCTTCAATCCTTGGCTATTACATTATACCGGCACATATGAAATCCTTCAGCAGCTGTTTTATTTCCACCTAATGTTACAAAACTAAAATTCAATCTACAGTTAATCAAATTTTTCTGACAAAACAAAGACGTATTTTGCAGTATATATCCTCAAACTATGTGTATTACGCTTTATTATTGCCCTAGAAATATTTTTTTGTGCAATGCTCCCGTGTAAGAAGTATCGCTAACGAACAATTGTCTTACTTGAAATATTGAACCCAAATAACTGCTAACAAACCACGACATGACAAGATCACCGTCATCTTTTCCATCAATACCGCAAATCAACGGGTACCTAGCATTCGCAAACACATAAAAGCGGTAATGAATGCAGATTGACAATAGTGTTGTACTTGCATATCTTCACAAGTTTCTCTAATCAGGTATGGGTTTATCGCTACATACAGATGCTATTTGTTAATGTATGAGTATAAACATAGAAGCTTGCATCTTGAGGTCATATATACACAAAAAATCCAAAGACAAATTTTTGTTCCGTGAAGATATTTTACTTCTTGGACGATGGGGATGATTGCAACAAGTCCCTTAATTTTTCATTGTAAACCTCAGGAACACTGACAGAGATGTCGTAGAGAACAGTCTCCTGCCTCTCTCTGCAATCTGAAACAACTCCTCCAGAGTGCTCTAAGTTCACTCTCTATTTTCTTCGCGCTTCCATTTGAATGTCTTTCCGATACCGGTTTGCCCTAGGCAAATTATGCACACATTGTAGCCATCTAAGATGAGTGACAATGGGATGCATCCGTATAAAAACACAGCTGATTCATGTAACAAATTAGCTTATATCAGTCTTCAGTCAATATATGAGCTAAGAATGGCTCAATCAAAACAAGCACTATAGAATTTTGTGCTAATTTAAAGTCATTATTAACAACAAAGACATTAAATTTTGATTACTTGATTAAACACTTGCCTGATCGTCTGGGTGTGTACACTCTGTCGGAACCTGAAGTTTATTCTTGGTAGATCCACCAATGAATGATCCCAATATCACCATCCTGGCGGCATCAAAATCTACTACTGCTTTGTAACCTGCTGAAGTCTTTCCTTACTTATGGCGACAACGACAGAACACTCTAATATTCCCTGAAGACACTTCGCTTATAATACTGAAGAGGTGGGGGGGTGGGTTGGAGAGAGAGCGGGGAGAGAGACGAGAGAGCGAGACTTTTGTTCCTGCGACCTGATTATATAGCCTTCTTCCTCCTGTGACCATCTCTTCAGTTTATTTAAATTTCAGATCTTCGCACTGAGCAAGCTGCCAAAGATGATGCTAAAATGCTCACACGCGCATAGGATTTTCACATATCTTAATGAAGTGATTTGAAATCCTAAGGACCTGAACTCAAAGGATCATCTTATTCATATCTGGAATTGAGTTTGACATCATGCGCATCTAAGAAGTTGGATGCTCTTTTTTCATAGCCTGAAGTATCCCAAAAACTCCATTTTAGGGGAATTAACGGAAATATCCACTTATTCCTTTTAATATGTATGAATTGAAATGTTACCTTGATTCTTTACTTCAAATTGATTATAGACCAAAAATTCCATAGCTTCTTTCGTGCTCATAACCTTTAAAGACATCTCCAATTTGTCCGTCTGTGTTTCGACAGTCGTTTAATAGCAAAATAGTAATCAAGTAAAACAAATAAAAACAGACATACAAAACAAAGCGATTCGAAGACAAAATTCAATTTATTACAAGATTTCAAGCTTGAGATAATTGTGTTCGTATATTTACATTTGAGCTCTCTAGCTCTTCTTTGTCGCTGTTACGGGACCAAGCAGATAGACTCGGTCTGCTCTTTATTTGACATTCGTATGGTTAGTATGAATTTTCTTCTCATACTTAGCGATGAACTTGCGTTCGAGCTCTATTCTGCAAATGAACTATAGTCACCTAACCCCACACACTAATTCTAATAAAATCTTAGTATAGTCAATTCTTGTATTTATTTCTATAACTGAGGTTGGGGATATATTCCGAATGTCCGTAGACATTTGTTACACCACATATCCTGCCTCAGCTTTAACAGTGTGTGCTGCATTAATCAATAGATAGTACTTTAATCAAATCTATAAACACAAAAACGCGCTTATATAGATTGCAGTATAACACTAAACCAGATTAATATTGGGTGCTTTCGAATACACGATTCCACAACATGGGAGTCCCGTCCTGGCATCTTCGAAGCTACTCGTTGACCCCATTTCCACCACGAGTAATCTCACATCAACTAGCGAAGTGCTAATTAGACTCCAACAATTGCAAAGATATTTCTAGCTCAGAAACTATCTGCAAAAATCCTAAAAATTTTAGGAAAAAAAAAAAAGTAGAACTTAACAATAGTTTCAACCTTTGGTTATGAATTTTGCCTTCTCTTCTTCCCCCACCGAAAACGTTGAGTCCCTAATTCCCTTCGGCCCTTTGTGTTGACGATCTATCGGAGAAGTGGAGATCCAAGAAGTATTCTCAGGGAGCCGAGACCTTCAAACTTCGTAGCAGAAAATCTCCGTACCTTGCGATTGATAAGAGATGGGTAAATCCGCCACTTCTACAATCGTTCATCGCGTTTCTATGACATCCCCCTCCTTGAAAACAAGAATAGCCATATGCTTCGAAGCGGGGATTCTTGTGCTGTACAGGTGCAGCCTCCCGCAATTGCAAACTATTACACAGATCTTCTGATTCAGAGAGAATGTTCAGGAGAACCAGAAATTCATGAATCATTTGGAAAGAAATCAATTTATAAATATTTGTCCTATGATTTGTTTAGATAGTAAGCTCTCAAAAGAAGCGGCACACACAAGCTAATCCACAATAAAGGTATAATTGAAATCATCAAAATAACTCCTAAATGGCAAAGAAGAAAATTATATACATATTCATTCTGAATAATCTTCAGTAAACTAGCATTTTTATTTAAAGAAGCATGCATCTTGGGTTCAAAAAGAGATATCCAAAAAAAAACTCATCTACCCAATCTAGAGTTGCATGCTTAGCTTCAATCTATGAAAACCCGTACAATTAAAAAGAAACAACGGTAGCCTAAAAAACCATTTAAAATTGGGGGAAAAACCGCAAAAGCATAAAAGAAGCAAGCAATGAATCACCTAACTACCAGTTACCTACAATCTCATTCAATAACTTGACTCAATATAGAATGAAAATGAAAGATAGCGGGTAGCAAAAAGAAGAAACTACCCGGCGACAATCATTTCCATAGTTCCGAAGGGATTAGCTCGACCAGAAACCAAGATATCGAATCGATGCGAATCCGTGCGCGGAAAAAACCATTTCTCTTTTCGTCCTTCTCATGCGATGGGAGAAAGAGGCCGGTTCCAAATCCTTGTCCATACCCTAGACAGAAGGAGTGAGAAGCACAGATCTCAGTATAGGTTTCTGTGTTGCTCTTTTGGTTTCTTCCATGGATCCCAAATTCTTTTTTTCTTAGAAAAAAATTCTGAAGAATTGTTCCCGGAAGGAAGGGAGGGGGGGGAGAATCTCAAGTAACGGAGGTGACCGAGCGACGGAGGGGAGAAGGATTCAGTTCGCTCTTCGTGTTATCTCTTTTACTCGTTTGTTCGAAACGTATTCAAATTTGAAGCAGAGATGACCGTTGGGACGAAATTCGACCGTTGCAGGGCTTGTGATCGCTTTAAGTTAACAAAATGCGCGCATGACTAAAAGCTGGCGAGGCCATCGTCGACCGTAATCATGAACCCAAATGGGTAATCGTTGATTCTATCTACATGCAAGTGGAACAGGTCGGTAAATTTAGAGACATTATTTAGTTTACACAAAACCATTCAATAGATTTTGCGCTTCTAGTATCTCTTTTGATTTGTCTAACCTTCCACTTTTATGTGTGGATTTCGATCAATTACATACAGAGAATTTACTTAAATCAAAATAAATCTGGTTAAAATTCAACTGTTTGAGTATCTTTTTTTTAGTGGAATGAATTACGGTGAATTTACGTTGTTCATTAGCAGACTGATTAACTTTGAGAGCCAGTCCATTTCACTTGAATTTTCAATTCTCAATTAACAATAAACAAATAGAATCAGAACAATCAAAAGTTATATACGAGCATATTCAAAACTAATTTGAAGGTCAGACCACCACAGTTAATAGAATTTGAAATTACGAGATTCTAAATTTAAATCTAATTATTCACATTTTGTGACATTTATTTTTCTTTAAAGTAAATGAAACAACAACCTTTCTTCCAACAAAAAAAAAAAAAAAGAACCCAAAATTTCAAAAGTCCTCTTAAGGGAGTCTCCATGATTTACTAAAACACTAAAGGTGATTTGAATCGGGCCGTATTGGCCCGAGTCTTGGGTGGCACCACTTTTTTTCCTTTTTTTTTTTTGGAGGACTTGTAATAGGCTTAAATCTCTGCAATATTATGCCCCCCAATGAGCACGAATGTTTGTATGAAACAAATTGTAATAGATCCATAGACTCGAGACCCCTTTTAGACAAACAAATTAAAAGTTTGCCACGCAGGAACAAAACTTGATCAGCAATCAAGGACAGATCACAAACGCAAATAGATAGTATATATCTTTTAAGAAAAAAAGGCAGTTCCGTCTTCAGAAATTTTGCATGATTTACGAATAGGAAAGCTATAATCAAATGTTCTACAGTATAAGAAAATTAAATATTGGCCTATCAAAAATGACTTCGTTGTTTCATGCGCACTAATCTGTATATAACATATCTTGAACCATTGCATAGATGACTCTACAAGGATCACAGCACCCATCAGCGAAAACTACAAATGAAGCATCACAAGCGTACTATTCCAGAAGATCATGAAGTAAGCACTATTTAAAGCCATTCAGGAGATCATTAACAGTTCTAACACGCCAGAACACCACTCTTCCCTTCTCGCGAAATGGTGGAGAAAACAACGGCGAATAGCATCTAGCAACATCAAGCGACTCCACGTATCAGCAACTGTTTTTAAAATAGAAACAGCCAGAGGCGAAAAGGAGGATTTAACTTAACAAATTTTCCAACTCAGATGAAGAAAGAGGAATGTTTAGTTTAAGCTTCGTTATTCAAAAAATAAGCTACACAGAAATAACTAGTGAGCAAAATCGTTGCGTGGTATATCTTGTTCATGATAAAGAGGCTCGATTGAGAAAAGTGCGTTCGTTTGACTGTAACGACAAGACAATTGAATGCTGCAATTTCTAAATGTGTTTACCAAGAAACTCTGGTCCATGGATGTATCCATGACACGGCTGCCCTGGGGGAGTTTAGGTCAGCACATGCGGATACAGAAACAATGTCCAGCGACATCGTACTTTGATTAGTTTATCAACATTGTAGACTGTGCAACTGTATTAGAAGGACTTTCTGAAAAATCGTCTCTCAGACCCCCAGCGTAAGCCTTGAAAATGGAAAACAGAATCACGATAGATGCAAAGAGAAATAGCTAGCAGGCAAATTCCTATTAGTGCATAGCCATGGTACATTGTATCAGCACATTAATTAATAGTTTATTGACCCAAATAAATTTCCGGCCTAAAGCCATGTAGTTATAAAATGGATATCTTCAGCAACTCACCATGCTGAATCCCTCGGTATTAAAAACAGAACTGCCGATCTTTCCACTTATGTGTCCATTGTGTTATTCGGAGGGCAGTCAATATTCCAACCTTAGATATGCAATGTAAACTGCTACAAGGGAAGGAAAAAAAAAAAAAAAAAAACCATCAATGAAGAAAAATTTCACTAACACAAATGCAACACGAATTTATTAATTGTAACATCCGGATGATAATAACGGATATAGCAAGTTCAACGACAGAAGATGAATCGTCATCATGATAACTAAAATATTAAGAATTGCCCCAGCCTCACATTTCAGATTTATGAATCTATTAGGGCTCCAATATTGCATCTTCATTTCGCCTTCGTTGCAACGGATTGCAATTCGAAAAGGATCAAACTAAATTAAACTATGCTTTGCGTATATATGCTGGCAATAAAAACACTATACAGAAAAGCGAAAAAGATGAGTAGACAGGAAACTAACATATAGAACGGACTAATCCAATGCCACTACGATAAACCTGCACAAAAGCAAAGAAATGTGTCATCTAACAAAGACATACTCACTTTAAATTTCAAATAAAAATGATATCATTCTCAAATAATTTTAATTCTGGTGTTTCTCAGCCCTAAACGATTAATGAGACTAAGCACCAGCAAAATGGCAACGGATTATAGACACAAACTAGGAAAAGAGAATAACAATAAATTAAATTGCATAGTATAATTCCTTTGTATGAAAGAAGAAAAAATAATGGCATCAACAAGTAGCCGCAATATTACAATTGAATTAAAAAAACTAAAAATTACAGTATTATAATTACAAGAAGAAACTGCAGCAAAACTTTCTTAATTAAATTGAGAAAAAACTAAAAAAATCATCAGATTGAAGGAAAATTATGAAAGAAGAGTATTGGATGATGAACTCTTGCCATCCAACAATGCTATCATCTCTTGCACCCTTAATCTTAATTTAATCATTTCAGTGCCTGATAACAAAAGAACATATATCAGTACGTGTTATATTTAACGCTCATCGTTACATTGATAAGACATGTAATCCACAATTTGTCCCTCTGATGAGAGCTGGGACTAGATGTCCATACAAGAACAAACCTCTGTTTATATCTATCAGCATATGAGGCTCACGGACTAGTATTTCCATTATATGCTTAACAACAGAAGAAGTAGTGACAGATATAAGAAACAAATTGCATTTTGCCAAGAAAAATAAGATAAGAAGTATGCTACCGATAGTTTGGTTTCACAACATGAGCAGCCCCTGCAACCGATAACTACGACCATGACTATTAAAAGTTACACTTAGAGAACGACAATCCTTCCATTGGACCCTGTCGCCAGCTCTCAAACAGTGCCTTGCTTAAGCCCACTCACCTCACTCTAACAAGCACTTCTCTCCCTTT
>NC_033623.1:11683927-11762899 GCF_001540865.1 Ananas comosus | reverse complement strand
TTTTGCAGATTCGGTTCGCTTTTTCAGCAAACTAACCAAAATACCCTTATACCTTTTTCTCTCTCCTCTTTTTTTTTCTCTCGTTCTTTTTTTCTTTCTCTTCCGAGAGAGCGGCGAAGGCGGAGGAGGCGGCTTGTCCGGCGCATCTTTACCCTCGCCCGCACACCCCCGCACCTTCATCGTCTCTGACCCTGCCGAGGCCGCACCACGACTTTTTTTTTTTTCTCTCCGACTCTCCTCCACCGTTTCCGACGACGACGCCTCTCTCGCCTTCCCCGCCCTTCTCGTCCTCTCCCTCTCCTTCCTCCTCTGCCGCCTCCGACGACGACGCATTTTCTCCGACGCCGACAATATGCCGACGCATCCTTTCCCTCACCTGCACACTCCCGCACCTTCCTCCCCTCCGACCCTGCCGAGGCCGAGCCGCGACTCTTTCTTTTTTTTTTCCTCTTCGACTCTCCTCCACTGTCTCTGACGACGACGTCTCTCTTGCCCTTCTCTGCCCTTCTCGTCCTCTCCCTCTCCCTCTTCCTCTGCCGCCTCTGACGACGATACATCTTCGCTGGCGCCGACGCCGTGGAGGTCACTGCGGCGCTGCAGCCTCGGAGCGGGGGGTCTTTAGCGGCATCGTCGCCGGTGCCGTGGAAAGGGGTGACAAAAAAAAATTATAAAAAAAACAAGAAAAAAAAAATAAAGAAAAAAAAATTATAGAAAAAGAAGGATGAAGATGAAATTGTATCGTTAACTGCAAAAAAAATTATAAGTTGCACTACTTAATATGTAAACTGCAGCTTTAAGATGAAAATTACACTCTTTAGAAGATATTTACACTGTTTCTCATCTTATTGCACTCTTTCAGATGTAAACTGCACCACTAAGATAAAAATTACACTCTTTAAACAAAAGTTGCATTGTTTCTTCTCTTGTTACACCATTTTTTTCTTATTACACTATTTTTTATCTTATACTGCACCCATTTAAGAGATATTTATACTGTTTCTCCTCTTATTGCATTATTTTTTCTCTTGTTGCACTATTTCTTCTCTTGTTGCATTATTTCTCCTCTTGTTACACTGTTTCTCCTCTTAAAGGGTGCAGTTTAAGATAAAAACAGTATAACAGTAGGAGAAATAGTGCAATAAGATGAGAAATAGTGCAACAAGAGAAGAAATAGTATAAATATCTCTTAAAGGGGTGCAGTTTAAGATAAAAAAATAATGTAATAAGAGGAGAAATAGTGCAACAAGAGGAGAAATAATGCAACTTTCGTTTAAAGAGTGTAACTTTCATCTTAATGGATGTAGTTTACATCTGAAAGAGTGCAATAAGAGGAGAAACAGTGTAAATATCTCCCAAAAAGTGTAATTTTTGTTTAAAGAGTATAATTTTCATCTTAAAGCTGCAATTTATATTTTAAGTAATGTAACTTATAATTTTTTTTTCAGTTAACGATGCAATTTCATCTTCGTCCTTTTTTTTTATAATTTTTTATCTTTATTTTTTTTCTTGCTTCTTTTATAATTTTTTTGGTCACCCCTCTCTGCCAACGGCCATGGCGCCGGTGACGATGCCGCTGACGACCCCCTGCTTCGCGGCTACAGCGCCGCAGTGACCTCCACGGTATCGGCGCCGGAGTTGGCGCCGGCGAAGATGCATCGTCGACGGAGACGGCATAGGAGGAGGGAGAGAAAGAGGACGAGAATGGCGGAGGAGGGCAAGAGAGGCATCGTCATCGGAGACAGTGGAGGAGAGTCGAAAAGAAAAAAAAAAAGTGTCGCGGCACGGCCTCAGCGAGGTCGGAGGCGAGGAAAGTGGGGGTGTGTGGGCGAGAGTCCGCTCTGTCTCTCCCGGTCTCTAGAAGAGAAAAAAAAGAACGAGAGAAAAAAAGAGAAGAGAGAAAAAGGTATAAGGTGACCCGGTTTTGCAATAGTCCAAAATAAGTGGATTTTTTATGCAAATTGGCTATATATATATAGAGTTTTGCTAGAATACTATCAGTAGTAAATGAGCCGTTTTACTATCTATTTGTTTTCGATGATAGAGCTTCCAAATTGACGATCGGCTCCGTTGAACATGATCTATACCACTTGAAGTGTTTAGAAATCAAATTTCAAATCTTTTCGACATCATTTGCCTAATGATCAAAAAGTTTCAAAATTTGTAATTTTAAGCCTCGGCTAGCAGTTAAACCTTCGAGATAGTAGCTTTTGTTGAGCTATCATTTTGCGGGGCAAATGATAGCTCTCATAAGATCGAGTTGAGAGATATATATATATATATATTAACTCGAGGA
Organism: Ananas comosus; assembly: GCF_001540865.1. Lineage (NCBI taxonomy): Eukaryota > Viridiplantae > Streptophyta > Magnoliopsida > Poales > Bromeliaceae > Ananas > Ananas comosus. Next base: position 11,760,606 of record NC_033623.1, on the reverse strand, counting down.
TACGAAAATTTTCATGGTTCAATAACCACAAACATCTAAAAATCGTTAACCTAATTCTCTATATGCCAATCCTACTACACCCGGGGGATCCCAACTCGCCCACCAACCAACTTATTATATTAGATTAACAACTTTTACTAGGCTCCTCATCTAGATTGCCATTTTTTGAATGTTCGTGGTTCACGAACCACGAAAATGTTCGTGGTATCGACCTGAGTTATATATATATATATATATATATATATATATATATCTCAGGCTGATGATATGATAGTTATCATGGTTCGGGAACCATGATAACTCAAAAGATGGCAATCTAGATGGTAAACTAGTAAAGGTGGGCAATCTAATATGATAATTTGGTTGGTGGGTGAGTTGGGATCCGGGAACAAACCAACCCCCAATTTCCCACCTTATTGGGGAATTGGGGGTAAAATCGGGGTTTGTGGGGTTTTTTATCCACCCCAATCGATTGGGGTGGATTGGGGTGGAGTTTATTTAATAGGACCCAATCGATTGGGGTGGATTGGGGTGGTTTGAGGTTGGTTTGTGAAAAAAGGTAAGTATTATTGGATGATAGAAAGAATAGTGTGGATGAGGTTGGTTAGTAATAGGAAGAAATAGTTAGTAATAGAAGAATAGGGTGGATGAGGTTGGTTTGTGATAAAAAATAATAAGATCTGATTGAGGTTGGGGGTTGCTTTGTGTTTTTTTGAAATTGGGGTGAAATTGGGACTTGAATTGAGATAGGGACCTTATCGATGAAAAAAAATTGGGGCTTGGTTTGCCTCCGATCCCCTGGTGATAGTTAAATTGGCCCCTGGTGATAGTAGGATTGGCGTATAGAAAAGTAGGTTGCCAGCTTTTGAGTTATCATGGTTCCCGAACCATGATAACTATCATATCATCGTATTAAGATATATATATATATATATATATATATATATATATATATATATATATATATATCTCAACTCGATCTTATGATAGTCATCATTTGCTCGGCAAAATGACGGATAAACAAATGCTACTATCTCGAAGGTTTAACTGCTAGCCGAGGCAATTTATACTAGATTTGGTAAATTAGATAGATCTTTAGTTTAAAGTGCGTGAAAGCTATAATAAGAAAATAGTTAGTTCACTTGTCTTTTTACTTACTGACTTTTACTTATAAAAATTTTTTTACTACTATCCTCAGAATATTAGTTCTAGTTCTCATATCTAGAACAAAATTTATCAAATTTCTTAAAAGATTGTTTTTAAGTTAACTAAACCTATAGAAATGCGGCAATTTGCTCTTTTGTGGAGAATAGTTGGCNTGTAAGTAGAATGATGGAACTCAAGTTCCATCACTTCTGTTATTTATTTTGGTGTAAGTGAAAAATATAATGTAACTCAAGTTACGTTAGGGCTCCATTTCACCTACTATCGACTTTCTCCTCTAAAGTGCCGAACTCGACTTCCACCACACTCAACATTTTCTAAAAAAATTATTAAACAATAAAACCTAAATTCTACTTCCTTTATAATAGATTAGAATTACTTTATTTATAATAAATTAGGATTACCTTTAAATAATAATAAAAAATTTAATTATATAATAGGTTAAATTTTATAGTTATAAATTTACTACTGTATTTAGGAGATAATGAAATCCACTTACTTACATCAAAACAAACAATAGAACTAAAAAAACTAATTTTACCAGCACCAAGTTACATCAAAACAAACAGAAGAAATAATTGAATTTAACTTTTAAATTATACGAGTTACGTCAAAATAAACAACAAAAAAATAATTACATTTCCAAAAAACTCAAATACCACTACACTTGACTTACGTTGGATTTACAGATTTGTTAATCCAAACGCCCCTAAATGACTAAGTCGCCAATCCGATTCAACGAGTGCTGAGCTGGAAATGAAAAGAAAGTCGAAAGAACACTTGAGGACTCGAATTCAATCTCTTCAGAAAGATCTTTCGGAGGCTCCAAATCAATCACTTCAATAAATCTATTGAAATAGGCTCGTAATTAATAAAATCTCATCATCAATATATAACGAATTAATATTATATATATATTCGTACCATAACGGCTAGTGCATACGTATAGTACTTGTGTGAAAATTATGAGCTCCTTTAAGTGGGCATTTTTGGTATAATTCTTTCATTAAAATTCATCATTTTGGTCAGACTATCCAACGTTTTAAATTTTAAAATTTACTATTTAAAATTTAAATTTATTTAATTTAAATAATTTAATAATTTTTTAAATACAAAATTTTATCTAATTATTTTGAATTTGTAATTATGTTAACTATATAAAATATTCTAACTAAACTCGTAAGAATAAACAGCACGATCAAATTTGAAGTTAAAAAGTTAATAAATTTAAAAATTAAATAGTAAAAATTAAATTTTAAAACGTTGGAATCCAAAATGTGTCAGTTGAGAGAAGTTCTATATATACTCTTTTTTTTTCTTTTTTTTTTCTTTTTTGCTATTTTAACAGCTTAAACGAAAAAAAATGAAAAATCAAAACTTGGGCTTCGCGGCTAAGATCAGCTTTTTCCACCTCCACAACGGAGCTCGCGAGACCAACAACCCGATCCCCAAGCAGGCCACCCAGATCCCCACATCCACCGCCCACCTCACCGTCTCCACCACCGCCGCCTCATCCCCACCGTCCGATCCCGATCCCACCACCACCTCCCAATCACCTCCCTCCTTCTCCTCTCCCCCGCCGCCGCAGCAATCGCAGCCGTCCGATTCCTCCTCCGGTATCTCCTCCAACTTCGAACGAAACCCTAACCCTAACCCTAACCCTAGACCCCGCCTCCGCCTCCTCTCCCTCTTCGCCGCGCCGCTCTCCTCCACAGCCCACACCTCCGCCGCCGCCGGGGAGCGCCACTCCAGCCTCCACCGCTCGCCGCCGTCTCGCCGGAAGACCCCATCCGCCACCTTGACCTTCCCCGCGTAGGCCTCGAACCGCGCCCCGTCCCCCGTCGAGAGCCGGTCCGTGCTGGCGAACAGCAACCCGGGCTCCCCCGCGCGCACGCGGCGGAGCGCCACGCCCGTCGATGCTCGGCGAGTAGAGTAGGGTTAGGGTCTCGGGGAGCGGCCTCCGAGCGTCGGCGTAGGAGAGGCGGAGGAAGAACCCGCGAATGTTGAGGCGATAGTAATCGCCGTTCGTTGTCGTCGACGGGCACATCGTGTGCGCGCGTTGATCTCTCTCCCTCTCTCTCTCTCTCTTGCTATAGCATTAGAGTTAGGGGTGGGGTTTGCTATATAAAAAGGGATTGTATAAAAAGGGAGCGGACGAGAGAGGGAGAGAAGGAGAAGAGCTCGCAACGGGTGGGCGGAGTAGAGAGCGACAGCTGTTTTGTTTTCATTTTTATTTTTCTTTTCTTTTTGTCCATCCTTTTTTAGTTTTATTCTCTTCTTCTACAATATTATTGACCCCAACGGAGAAATCCGCGCTTTGCAATGGATAAAAATTATAAAAATAATTAATAATAAGATAATATTAAATATTTTTTTGTATTCCTCACTTGCCACAATTACGAAAGGTCCTTCACTATTGATTCCAAGGATGGAACCGACGACAACTTCTCCGGCGATGGTGGTAGTGAGAATGACGACGATCCCTTCAGTGGAGGGGAGACATGGGCGTGCACTAGTAAGGAAGGGAGAGAGGGAGGCAACAGTATATAAGAAAAGATGAGAAAGAGAATTGATTAATTAATTAAATATGAAAAATATGGAGGAAGAATTTGGTACTAAAAATGTTTAGATGTATTAATTAAATATATTAATTAAAAGTTTTGAAAAGGGAAGGGGCGTATGTGGTGAAGGACAACTTAACATTGAAGGTTTGATAATGGTAACGTTTAGATATATTAATTAAATGTATTAATTGAAAGTTTAAAAAGAAAGGGTGGACAACTTGAAAGTTTGGTAATGATAACGTTTAGATATATATTAATTAAATGTATTAATTGAAAGTTTGATAAAGAAAATGAAAAGGATCAAATGATGATAAGAGTGAAGAACAATCTGTCATGTGGTAAANAATAGATGATATTTCAAATAAATAATTTTTTTTAAAAAAATTAATAAGTTCCATCATAATTAATAAAAATTATTATTATATTTCATAAAAATAAAAATATATAATTAATGATATGATGTAAATGTGATTTAATATACTTTTTTCAGTCGTCTTACAAATAGGCGGCTGCACCACGGTGGCGGAGCTTATAGTTTCTAGAAGCATTTCGACACGTGGCAGAAGACGAATGAAGCTAGTGAATGACTAGTCATGGTGATGGTGATGGACAAAAAAAGTAGTTGAAAATTCCTTTTAAAAAAAAAAAACAAAACCCAAATTAGAGTCTGAACCCATGCGCGTGGGAAATAAAATTTGAGCAAGAGCTTTTTAATAAAATTTTGTTGTAAAATTTTCGATTCGTTGTCATATATTAATTATATTTTTATCTAAAAATTTCATTACTAAAACTCTTTGAAAAAAATAAAATTTAGAGAGAAAGAATACAGCTTTTAGATAGGGGTAATATTAACATATGACAAATTAGGAAGCTTTTCAAAAATTAAAACGATTAATATATACACACGTATTTTCTATTTTTGGATAAAATTGTTAAAATTATATTTTAATTAAAATATTTTAATTAAATTAGTGTGATCTGCTTGACGTGTAATTCACCTCTTTCAACAACATCCGTCACTAACCGTCCCTAGAGCAAGTGGCAAAGAATTTGATGGTTGAAATTCAAGATCCCAAGTTCAAATCCTAATCGATTCACATTTCCAGCTAAGTTTATTTCTAAATGAAATAAACGAAGCGGATACCGTACTACCTATCTCTAAAAAAAATAAAACAACATCCCTCGAGTGGAGGAAATCTATCTGTAACAAGCAATTATATCTCTCTTCTTAAAAAAAAAATACAATAACAATATTTTTCTATTAATCATAACGGAACAAGTGAATTCAAGAAAAATAATTTTATTGATTAAGAATACCACGTCAGTATTATAACTGATACATTCTATTTTTTTTTTTTTCTCTCGAGTGAACTTTTTCTGAATTTGAAAATCTAAGTTAGTGGAAAAAAATATATAAAATAAAGCATCGGATACAGTAAACAACCAAGTGCAGAAAGTTCTCGGTTACTTTGAGACAGTGGTGGCCGGTCCGCCTGTCTGTCCAACGGGCAGGACCACACCTACCGGGGTCTGGGACAGGCAGAAAGGTCTAAAGTTGCTGATGCATCGTGCATGGAGACTATAAATTGTGTCAATATATTCTAGAAGAACACGGGCTACTTCTAAAGCTACTAACGCCTTGTTCAGTTATTTGTTTGGTAATATAATGGTTAGAAGTCCTTTTCTCTTTTAAAGTTTCAAAATATTTAAAGCATTTTTAACCTGCTTTTTTTTTTTATAATGCTATATAATATTACAGAACAACTGTTCATAGAGAAGTACGTACTTACATTTTTTTTCTCAGTGGTGGTTGTCATCGTAATTTTTATAGCATAAAAAGAGAAAATTTGAGAGTATTTTGAACTTGGTGAATAAAAATAGGAGCATTTGCTTATATATTCTTCAAAAATTTCTTATTTCTTATTTATCCTTCTTGAAAAGCTAATATTAAAAATATCTTTTTAAACTTTCAAAGTCNAGCATAAAAAGAGAGAATTTGAGAGTATTTTGAAAATGGTGAATAAAATAGAAGTATTTGCTTATATATTCTTCAAAAAAATTTTATTTCTTTATTTATCCTTCTTAAAAAGCTAATATTAAAAATATCTTTTTAAAATTTCAAAGTCTTTCAAATATACTAGAGTTAAATTCTGTGTTAGTGAACTATTAGAAACAGTCATTATCTATAAAAAATTATCATTTTGCCTTTTAAATATATCCTTCTATTATCACTATTTTTTTTATTTGCTTTAAGTTAAGGACAAAAAAAGTATTTTGATTTTTTGCTTTTTCAAATGTACGCTTCTATCGTTACCAACTTTTTTTATTTGCCCTTAAGTAAGGGATAAAATAAGCATTTTTAATATTTTGTAGTTATGGTAAAAATTTAACTCGGATTGAGTCCGAGATGACTTAACAAACACTAACAGCATGAGTATTTTTAAATAATAAAAAAAAATATAAAGAGTATATTTGAAATTAAAAAAATAATAATAAATAAGATATTTCAGAGATTTTGAAGGGTATAAGGCGATTATCCCTTAAAAATAATGCATCTAAACACCGCATTACTAAATCAATACTAATTCCTGCACAAGTAAGCTGAGAATACAACCGAATTTTTACATAAAATTGTATTTTTTTTCAGCTGTGACTTAAATTGAATTATGTAAGTTATTTCAGTTAATTTTTTTTTTACAATTTATGGTTCTATTGACCATCAGTCATTAATTATTTCAGTTTTATTTGCTAAATAATTATTAAAATTGTTAAGCCCGATGAAATAATTGATGAATTTAATAAATTTTCTGCACTTAATTTTACCTAAAATTACTTAATTTCGAAGGACTTGGAGTTAAAGGAGTATGAGTCAAAAGTTTGAAGTAGAGGAGATCTCAAAAATGCCTACGGTTGAAGGGTCTCAGTCAAAGGGGTTTCAAGTTGAGTAGATCATTTCAAAAAGGCGACTAGTCTCCGTACATTTTTATAAAACTTTTTATGGACGAAATGTATTTGTTGATAAGATCAATCCAAAGAACGAAATTAAAGCACTGATGTGAGGTCTCCGGAATTGACATTGTCATGTATATATAATATAATATAACTAAACATTTTAATCCGGCTATAATATTTTCGACAGTGATTAGATTCAAAAGATTAAGAAACTTAAGTATGTTAGAATTAGAGTAGTTTTAGGATGGATGACCTCCTGTAAAGTAGGGCGTTACAATAGGATGGATGCTCCTGAAAAGTGGGATGTCACAACTAATCTTACAGATATTCTCTTATCGACGAATTAACGCAATCTGAGTCATAATTGGTAAGAAGATCACTATACACACACACGCACACATCAAAGAACAAGATTAGTACATTCTCTGCATCATGCCATATGCTTTTGTTTTGGTACATCAACATGCAGTATAAGCTAAAATATCAAATTTCAAATCGAAATCACCGGAGAAAGTGAGCTATATATCACGTAAGCTATATCACAAATGGCAACAGAAGTTGCAGTTGTTAGAAGCTACCTGGCCCAGCCTCTGATTTTTTCTTTCTCCTTGACTCCACCCCCCTGAGGCTCTTTGCTGATTCTGCTATGAGGAAACATCTTGTTGGTTGTAACCACCTTTGAAGTCCTAGTAAGCCTCCCGAGAGCCTTTGACGGTTCTATTCTCCTGACCCTAATCGAATGGCTTTGTAAAACCTTCTTCTTCTCTGCTACCGCTGACGACACCACGATACTGTTCTCGTGTTCTCCGTATAACGAACTTCTTGATTCTCTCCTCCTCTTCATCTCATGAAGAGTCTGTGCTCCTCTGAGCAAGATTGATTCCTTCGAGGTTATTGGCTTGTTGATCGAGTTTGAGCTTCTTAGAATTTGATGGTCGCTTTCATTTGCCGATTCTTCTCTCGAGAATGATTTTCCTTCCATTGGTGTTGTTGTAGTTCTTGACGATTCGTTAGTATAGTCGAATAGAATCTTAGCATTATTAGATTGCTCTCTCCCACCTTGTAGTTTACTTTCAAGCTCCATAACCTGCGAAAATTCAATGTATATCAATATATTCAGCTGTCGTTTTATTGCTTAGAAAAGAAGAAAAACACACTGGAGTAGTAGAACTACCTTTAGCTCGAGAATTGACTCCCGTTGCTGTTTCTCCTTGAGTTTGTATTCAAGTTCCTTAATCTGCATATGGTTTTCGATAAGCATGCGTTATTAGTAGCTTACTCAGTGCAGGAGGAGACAGCACATGTTGGCGCGTTCCGAAAAACAAAGGAAAGAAGTAATAACCTTTAGTTCTGCAACTGATTGAGAGTGTATTTGCTCTTTCAATTTGCATTCCAGTTCAACAATCTAAGTAGGACAATCATCAAAGAGGGACCATCAGATTATTCTTGCAATAATCACAATAAAAACATGAAAACAAGTCTTGGTTGTTCTAGAAAACCTTTTGTTGGAGAATGGACCTCTCAGCATTGGAGTTTTGCTGCTCTTTTAACCGATATTCCAAGTCTTTCACCTGTGAAATAGAGAAGTGTTAATTTTTTTTTTTTTCAATGTAATTCCAACTTATTAAGATCTACTTGAAGAAGAGAATATAGCAAATTAACAGATGTTGTTACCTTTTTCTCAAGGGTGATGCACATTTCTTCCTTGCCCTTCAATTTCTCTGAGAGCTGGCACTGTTGCTTCTCAGAAAAGCTCTGGAACTCCATCTTCGACTGTAGTTGGTTCTCAAGCTCTTTGTTCTACTATTAAAAGAACAATAAGGGACTGGACAACTAAAAACAATAAATGATGTAGATGTTTTCAAAAGTAAAAACAAATACCTTCTCAAGCAGATTTTTATAATTCTGCTCTTTCCCTCTGATTTTGCTCTCTAAGTTTTGACAGTTCTCCTCTAGTTTCCTCATGGTCTCATCCTTAGTTCTAGTGTCCTGCTTTGCTTTATCAAGCTTCAAGAGAAGAAAACAAAAATACTTAGCGAAGCTAAGATAAACAAGTTTATGAGTTCAGGAAGAAAATTTTTTTCCCAGGTATATTCATGCTAACCATTTGCTTCATCTTTTGAAGTTCTCCTGTGTCAACCTGCTTCTTTGCGGGACCTAACTCAATACCACGGACTCGGCTTGAAAAGTTCAAGGAACTCAGTGTCTCACCTACGTCATTTTCTGAGGGGCTGATTTGAACGAACATTAGTGCTTTAGAGTCACCACCTGTACAACATGAATGCAAATTATGAGAATTATAGCTGTGAAACATAGCAAATTCTGTGAAGCACTCCAAGTATACCTAGCGAATCTTGCAGCAAATGTGTCAACTTGGAATTCCTGAAAAACCAATGTAGCTTTTATTAATGGCCATTTGGGAAAAAAAAAAAGGAAACTAATTTGTTGATTTTGCAACTTGATCTACTTTCTTTTTTTTTCAGGGGGAAATAAATTTGGATCAAGTTATACAAGATGGCTGGTTTTACAAGATTATTCTTCAGTCAACTAAGAAGATAAGCTATACAACAGGCAACTTCGCTGAATTTCAAACCTGTAGGGAACATGGCTGCTTTTGTTTGCAAGAGCAGAAATGACATCGCCAAGGGCTGAAAGGGATTTATTGATGTTCTGAGCTTCCTTAAGCCTCTCTCCTTGCACTTCGGTCTTCGCAAGCCTCTCACTTCCGGCCAGATCTACAAGCCAAAGCTTGCTTTTTGTGCACTCCCCGTTCATCAAATTCTTCGCCTTCACCATTATGCATAGCATGCTGAATAAATGAAAGAAACAATCTGCATGACCAAAGTAGACCACTTTCACCGAAACCCAATAGCATCCGTAAGTTTAATCCACTAACCAGTGAGATCGACTGCTATGCTCATTTATGTTATTCGACCCAACAGCTCTCGCATTACTTCCTGCTTGTAGCACGTCCCATACCTCCTTTATGCTCTCAACCTTGGCTTGTACTATACCGGGCACATGATGAAATCCTTCAGCGGCCTGTTTTATTTCCAACCTACATGTAGAAAAACTAAATATTCAAATCTACAGTTCATATCCAAATTTCTGACAAAACAAAGACGTATTTTGCAGATATATATCCTCAAACTATGTGTATTACGTTATTATTGCCCCTAGAACATATTGGTTTTGTGCATACGCTCCGCGGTAAGTATCGCACGAACAATGTTTACTTGAAATATTGAACCCCAAATAACTGTAACCAAAACCACGAAATGACAAGATCACCGTCATCTTTTCCATCAATACCCCAAAATCCAACGGGTACCATAGCATTCGCAAACACATAAAGGGTACTGATGCAGATTGAAATAGTGTTGTACTTGTCATTTCACAAGTTTCTCTAAGTCAGGGTATGGGGGTTATGCCTTAGCATACAGATGCTATTTGTTAATGTTGATGAGTATAAACATAGAAGTGCATCTTGAGGCATATATACACAAAAAATCCAAAGACAAATTTCTGTTGGTGAGAAGTATTTTACTTCTTTGACGATGGGGATGTTGCCAACAAGTCCCTTATTTGTTCATTGTAAACCTCGAGAACACTGACACAGATGTCGTAGGTAACAGTCTCCTTCCTCTCTCTAGCAATCTGAAACAACTCCTCCAGAGTTCTGTAGTTCACTCCTCTATTTTTCTCCGTGCCTTCCATTGTGAACGTCTTTCCAGTACCGGTCTGCCCATAGGCAAATATGCACACATTGTAGCCATCTAAGACTGACGTGACCAATGGCGATGCATCCGCATAAACACCAGCTGTTCATGGTAACAAATGTTTAGCTTTATCCAGCTTCAGTAAATATATGAAGCTAAGAAATTGGCTCCATCAAAACAAGCACTATAAATTTTGTTGCTAATTTAAGTCATATATTAACAACAAAGACATTAATTTTGATTACTTGATTAACACTTGCCTTGATCGTCTTTGGGTGTGTACACTCTGTCGAACCTGAAGGTTTTCTTGGTAGATCCACCAGTAATGATCCCAATATCACCATCCCTGGCCCCATCAAAATCTACTACTGCTTTGTAACCTGCTGAAGTCTCTTCCTTACTTAGTGGCCGACAACGACAGAACACTCTAATATTCCCTGCAAGACACTTCGCTTATAATACTGGAAGAAGGGGGTGGGTGGGTGGGTTGGAGAGAGAGGGGGAGAGAGAGAGAGAGAGAGACCTTTTGTCTCCTGGACCTGATTATATAGCTTCTTCCTCCTGGCCATCTCTTCGTTGTATTTAAATTTCAGATCTTCGCACTGAGCAACTGCAAAGATGATGCATAAAATGCTCACAGGGCATAGATTTTCACATGATCTTAATGCAAGTGATTTGAAACATACCTAAGGACTGAACTGCAAAGATCATCTTATTCATATCTGGAATTGAGTTTGCACATTCATGCGCATCTAAAGAAAGTTGGGACTGCTCTTTTTTCATAGCCTGAAGTATCCCAAAAAACTCCATTTTAGGAATTAACGGGAAAGTATCCACCTTAATTCCTTTAAATATGATGAATCTGAAATGTTACCTTGATTCTTACTTCCAAATTGGATATAGCAGAAATCCATAGCTTCTTGTCGTGCTCATACCTTTCAAAGACATCTCTCAATTTGTCCGTCTGTGTTTCGACAGTTCGTTCTAATAGCAAAATAGTAATCAAGTAAACAAATAAAAACAGCCTATACACGAAACAAAAGCATTCGAAGACAAAATTCAATTTATTACCAAGACTTTCAGCTTGGATAATTGTGTTGTGATATTCCATTTTGAGCCTCTCTAGCTCCTCATTTGTCGCTGTTACGGACGACCAAGCAGTATAGCACTCGTCTGTCTTTAATTTGCATTCGCTGGTTAGCTCATGAATTTTCTTCTCATACTTTGCGATGAACTTGCTTCGAGCTCTATTCTGCAACATGAACAATAAGTCACCTAACCCACACACTAAGTTTCCCTAATAAAATCTAATATGCTCTAATTCTTGTATTTATTTCCTAACCTGAGTTGGGGATACTTCAATCTCCGTAGCACATTTGTTACACACTACATGCTCAGCTTTAACCAGTGGTGCTGCATTAAGTCAATAATAGCTACATTTAATCAAATCTATAACACAAAAACGCTCGCTTATATAGATTTGCAGTATAACACTAACCAGATAATATTGGTGCTTTCCGAATACAGATTCCACAAACAGTGGGAGTCCCTCTGACTCCTTTGAAGCTTACTACTATGACCCCATTTTCCACCACAGTAACTCTCACATCAACTAGCCGAAGTGGCTTATTAGCTCCAACAATTGCAAAGATATCTAGCTCAGAAACTATCTGCAAAAATCCCTAAAAATTTTAGGGAAAAAAAAAAGTAAACTGAACACATGTTTCAAACTTTGGTTTGCAATTCTTGCCTTCTCTTCTTGCACGAAAACGTTGAATGCCCTAATTCCCTTCGGCCCATTTGTGTTGACGATCTCGGAGAAGTGGAGATCCAAGAAGTAGTCTCCAGGAGCGAGACCTTCAAACTTGTAGCAGAAATCTCCGTACCTTGCCGATTGATAAAGAGATGGGTAATCGCCACCTTCTACAATCGTCTCATCGGTTTCTATGACATCCCCTCCTTGAAAACAAGAATCAGCCATGATGTTCGAGCGGGGATCTTGGCCTTGTACGGTGCAGCCTCCCGCATTGACAAACATTACAAGATCTTCTGATTCAGAGAGAATGTTTCAAGGAGAACCAGAAATTCCATGAATCATTTGAGAAAGAAATCAATTTATAAATAATCTGTCCTATGAATTTTGTGTAATGTAAGCTGATCAAAGAAGAAGGGGCACACACAAGCTAATCCACAAAAAGAGTAAATGAATCATCAAAATAACTTCTTAGATAGGTAGATAGGGTCAAAGAAGAAAATTATATACATCTATTCATCTGAAAATCTTCAGTAAAACTAGCATTTTTATAAAGAAGCATTCATCTTTGGGTTCAAAAAGAGATATCCAAAAAAAACTCACTACCCAATCTAGAGTTTCATGGCTTAGCTTCAGCTATTAAAACCCTACAACATTAAAAAGAAAACAACGGTAGCTAAAAAACCCATTTAAAATTTGGGGGAAAAACCCCAAAAAGATAAAGAACAAGCAATGATCACCTAACTACCAGTTACTACAATCTCATTCAAAATTGAACTCAAATAAGAAATGAAATGAAAGAAGCGGAGCAAAAGAAGAAACTCACCGCGGCGACAATCCATTTCCGCAGTTCCCGAAGGGATTAGCCTCGGCCCAGAAACCAAGATCATCGAATCAATGGAATCGTGCGCGGAAAAACCCATCTCCTTTTCTCCTTCTCCATGCGAGGGAGAAGAAGAGGCCGTCTCCAAATCCTTCGTCCATACCCTAGCAGAAGAGGAGAACGAAGGATCTAGGGTTAAGGTTTCTGTGTTGCTCTTTTGGTTCTCTTCCATGGGATCCCAAATTTCTTTTTTTCTTAGAAAAAAAATTCTGGAAGAAATTGTTGCCGAGAGAGAGATCTCAAGTAACGGAGGTGACGAGGACGGAGGGAGAAGGATTCGTTCGCTGCTTGTGTTTTCCTTTGTTACCTCGCTTTGGTTCGAAAACGGTTCAAATTTGAAGCAAGATGACCGTTGGGACGAATCGACCGTTGCAGGGCTTGTGCCTTTAATTAAAAAATGCGCATGCCTAAAGTGGGAGGCCATCTCGACCGTATATTCATGGACCCAAAAATGGAATCCTTGATTCCTATCACATGCATGTGGAACAGGTAAATTTGGAAATTATTTATTTACCACCAAAACATTCAATATTTCGTTTATATCTCCTTTTGATTCTTCTAACCTTCACTTTATGTTATTTCATCAATTACATAAGAGAATTTATTAAATCAAAATAATCATGTTAAATTCAACTGTTCTGAGTACTTTTTTTTAGTGGATGAAATTGTGAATTTACTTGATCATTAGCAGCTGATAACTGAGAGCCAGTAATTTCACTGAATTTTCAATTCCATTAACAAAACAAATAGAATCAGAACAATCAAAAGTTAATATACAGCATATTTCAAAACTAATTTTGAAGGATAACCAGCACAGTTAACTAAGAATTTGAAATTCGAGATTCTAAATTTAAAATCTAATTACTTCACATTTGTGACATTTATTTTTTTAAAAATAAATGAAACAAACTACCTTTCTCCAACCAAAAAAAAAAAAAAAAAGAACGCAAGTTTCAAAAACGTCCTCTTTAGGAAGTTCCCATGCATTTACTAACCACTAAAGGTTGATTGAATCGTGGCGTTGGCCCTGAGTCTTGGTGTGCACCACTTTTTTTCTTTTTTTTTTTTTTGAGGAACTTAAATCTCTGCAGATATTATGCCCACGCATGAGCACGAATGTGAGAAAAATTGTAGAACAAAAAAGTTGCAGAACAAAGAAGATAGCAATCAAAGGACAGATCACAAACGCAAAAGATCAGGATATATTCTTTTAAGAAAAAGGTTCCCGTCTTCAGAAATTTGCTTGTTTAACGAATAGAAGCTCTAATCAAAATGTTGTACAGTACAGAAACTTAAATATTGCTATCAAAATGATATCGTTGTTTCTGCGACCTATCCTGTATAAACCAAGCTTCATCATGTGCATAGATGCTCTATACAAGGAGTCACAAGCACACCATCACAGGAAAACTACAAATGAAGCATCCACAAGCGTATATTCCAGAAGATCCATGACTAAATGACTATTTAAAGCGATTCAGGAGATCATTAACCAGTTATAACACCCGCCAGAACATCACTCTCCCTCTCGCGAAGATGGTGTAAACAGGCGAATAGCATCTAGCCAACCATCAAGCGACTCCAACGTGTCAGCAACCTGTTTTTAAAATAGAAACAGCAGGGGAAAAGGAGGTTTAACTTAACAAATTTTCCCTCAGAAGAGAAAGAGGATGTTTAAGCTTAGGTTAATTCAAAAAAGATAAGCTACACAGAAACTAGTGAGCAAAAATACGTTAGCAGTGGGAATATCTTGTTCATTGTAAAGATGGCTCGATTGAAAAGTGCGTTGGTTTTGGACTGTGAAACGCAAACAATTGAATGCTGGCAATTTTCTAAATGTGTTACCAAGAAAACTGGTCCATGATGGTATCCATGCACAGGCCTGCCCTGGGGAGTGTTAGGTCAGCACATGCGATACAGAAACAATGTCCGCGACATCGACTTTGATTAGGGTTTTTATCAACACTTGTAGACCTGTGCAACCTGTTAGAAGGACTTTCTGAAAAATGTCTCTCAGACCCAGTAACCTGAAAAAGTGAAAGACAGAATCACGATGCAAAGAGAAAATAGCATAGCAGATAAATTCCATAGTATTGCATAGCCATGGTAGATAATTGTACTAACAGCACAGTTATTAATAGTTTTATTGCCAATAAATTTCGGCCAAAAGCATTCTAGTTATTAAATATGATATGCTCAGCAAACTCACCTGCTGAAGTCCTCGTGATTAAAAACAAACTGCGATCTTTCCCAATCTTATGTGGTGCGATTGTGTTATTTGCTGGAGGTGATCAATATCCAACTTAAGATATGGCAATGGTAACTGTAAAAGGGAAGGAAAAAAAAACCATAATGAAGAAAAATTTTCACGAACCAAATTGCAACAAAGCATTTGATTAACTGTATAATCACTCCCGGAGATAATAACAGATATCGCCAAGTTCAAACCGACAAGAAGATGATTGTGAACCAATGCATGGATAACTAACATTTAAGATGTGGAGTAATTTTCAGGGTTTATGAATGCTATTAGGCATAATATGGCATCTCATTTCGCTTGTGCAATGGATGCAATTTCGAAGGATCAAATAATTAAACTATGCCTTTGCAGATGATAGCTGAGAATAAAAACATATCCAGAAAGGAAAAAATAAGTAGACAGGAAACTAACCATAGAACGGACTAATCTCAATGCACTACGATAAACCTGCACAAAAGCAAAGAAATGTGTCATTAACAAAGACATACTCAACTTTAAAATTTCAAAAAAAAATGATAGCTTATTCTCAACATATTTTCATATCTGGTGTTTCGTCAGCCTAAACATTAATGAGATAGCACCAGCAAAATGGCAAGATTATAGACACAAACTAGAAAAGAGAATAACAATAAATTTAAATTTGTATAAATTAATAATTCCTTTAGTATGAAAGAAGAAAAGAATAATTGCATCAACAAGTAGCAAATATTACATGAATTAAAAACTAAAATTACAGTATTATAATTACAAGAAGAAAGTGCAGCTAAACTTTCTTTAATTAATTGAGAAAAACTAAAAAAACTCATCAGATTGAAGGAAAAAAAGTATGAAAGAAGAACTATTGGATGATGAACTCTTGCACATCCAACAATGCTATCCACTCTTACACCTTAATTCTCTAATTTAATCATGTTCAGTGAAACAAAGATACATATACAGCTCGTGTTATAATTTAACAGCTCATGTTACATTGATAAGGACATGTAATCCACAATCTTGCTCCCCTCTGATGAGAGTGGGACTAGATGTTCATCAAGAACAACCTCTGTTTATATCTATCAGCAAATGAGGCTCAGGACTAGTATTTCCATTATATTTGCTTAACAACAAAGAATATGACCAGGTATAAAGAAACAAATGATTTTGCCAAGAAAGAGATAAAATAAGAAGTATGCTACCGAGTAGTTTGGTTTCAAAGCATGAGCAGCTGCAACATAAATAGCTGATTGACTATAAAGTTCATTAGGAGAGACATCCTTTCCATTGACCTGTCTCCCAGATCTCAAAGTGTCCTCTGCTAAGCCATACTGTAATATAACATAAGGAACTGTGATCATGAAATAATTCTAAAATAACCTCAAAAAATTATTTTATTGCAGAAGTATGTCAAAAGAAGTGCATAATTTCGTAGAAGGCAAGAAAACAATGCATAGACATAAGAGGAGATATGAAGAGTGAAGACGAACCAGAACTGTCCCAAGATTGTATATTGCTCGATGGAAATCAAACTGCAGTTGGATCGCAGCACGGAACTGCAGATATCATACATTGGAATGTCATTTGTCATACAAAAAAGACATTAAAAATGACACATAAAAGAAAAAAAATTTAGTAAATATATCATAAAAAGGAAATTTTCTCTTTTTTATTACGTCAGCTGATTGTAACTCTACCTTACTTATAGCTGTTTTTATAATCGTATGTTTTTCCCGAAGAGGAACGATTGCACTGAGTTCCTGCATCAGAAGATCCTTAGTTGAAGATTAATTTAAGAAATATGGTGAGAAGATATTTAAAGCCAGTCAATTTCAAAAAGTCCCAATATACCTGTAGACCAAGCCCCCAGTTGTTAAGAGCCTAAAGAAAAGAAGAAGAAAAGAAGAGAGGTCTCGTTAGTGCTAAATAGAAATCATATTTCTGGAGTGAAATACTATCAATATGTCGAATATAAACAGCTTTTACAAGACAGATGATATGTCCACATAAACGATCACTTGGCATAAAGAAGAGTTAGGTGCTCCAAATCATCTATGTAACTCTAAAGAAACTACCAAATGATCGCACAAACTAGACCAATCAAATTGGAAACGTGACAAAACCCCTCCGAGGATGGCCCGATTCCACCTGATCCTCGCCCCGCCGCCCCCCCACCCCCCCCGCCCGCCCCCCCCCCACCGCGCTAATAATGGCCCTCCAACTATTGGTGCAATCAGTTACTCAAATATAAGATTTTTATTAACGTCCTTTCACCTTTTCTTTTTTTTTTTTTTTTTAAACTGTTTTAAAGTCTACTGTCTGTTCTCATGGATTCATTGTTAGATTTATGATGATTTTGTACAAAAACAATAGTCAGCATATAAACAATGTTCAACGTAATGACACATCTCAAACTTCTTGTTGTTGTCAATCAGCTCGACTCACAAACCCAACAAAGTTAGCCTTTATTCACCTCCAACACATCATTTTCCCTCAAGTTGTAAGAAGAGGAAAGACCCCTCTGCCAGCCCCCCTCTCCACAAATCTTTTTTTTTTTAAATTAAGAAAAGAAAAACAAACTTATATTGTAAAAAATCAACCTAGGAACAATATTGAATAACATAAGATGTTACATAGAGCAGACCTGAGGGCTGTTCCAATTAAGCTGAACAGCCTTCTCATAATTTTTTATTGCCTGCGAAAAAACATTGAGAATATGTTAGAAATAAAGACTTGGACTTGAAACAAATATAAGGTAGGACGGGAATACTATTGGTAGTGAACAGCTCAGTTTACTACTGATTTATTTTCGATGATAGAATTTCCAAATCGACGATCAATACTGTTGAATATGATCTAGACCTTTTAAACTACATAGAAATCAAATTTCATAACTTTTCGGCATCACTAATCGAACGATCAAAGGGTGACAGAATTTGTAATTTTAATGGCCATAAGGTGCGTTTGATCATTTAACGGTATAGAAGAGTCCAAATTAGCTGAATATTTGTTAGAAAATTCTTTAAACTATTTAAAACAAGATCTAGACATTAGATTATGAATACAAAAAATGTATCATCACTTTTCGAAGGATATTCATTTTCAGCCCTTCATTTTATATGTCCACTTGATGGACAAGGGAACAATATCGAAAAAGCATGATATTTGATTTCTAGATAGTTTAAAAAGTTTAGATCATGTCCAGCAGTGCGGATCATCAATTTGGAAACTCTATGATCCAAAACAAATCAGTGGTAAACTGAGCCGTTTACTACTGATAGTATTTCAGTCCTACTCTCTCTCTCTCTCTCTCTCTCTCTCTCTCTCTCTCTCTCTCTCTATCTATATATATATATATATATATATATATATATATATATTTCAGAGTTTAGTCAAAACATTAACATTAGAAAGATAGAAAATATAGTTAAATAATTTATATTTCCACCTGCTTCCATAGTTCTTCAGCCTCTTTGGTGCGACCACGCATTTTCGCCCGATCAGCAATTGCAATTGCCCAGTTATAATATGCCTACATACAAGAACAAAATGAAGAGGCATGAAAATTTTGGCTGCTAGCCAAAGTTACAGAAAACCTAGAGGGATAGAGGAAATTAAGAGATGCACTGGACAAATTACTTCTCATATTTGTAGCACAGCTAGATTTAATTGGCATACCATTAGCAATAGAGTGATAGGAAACAAAAACAAGGAGTGCTACACTGCTACTGTTACTTATTGCATCAACTAGAAAGTAAAAAGTTACAGTGAATTGCACCAGGGGTCTCCCAACCTTCCTGGACTTTGCAGTTTGTTTGCCCCTATAAATGTGAAAATTGGGTTCATAACCTTTACATACCTTAGCAATATTATCCTTTTCATTGGAACCTCCATTAAGCCAGACAGAAATGCCAATGTAATTGTCATTTCAAAATTTCAGAAATCGTTTATATGAGAGGTAGAGAACGATCATGTGGAAAATTCTTTATGGTGGGCTTTGTCCGAAAGGATAAGGTTGTATGAGATACAAAGGCTAAGGATCCAATTTAACAATTGAAAGGCTGGACTACCGCTGGTACTACACTAAAAGGTAGAGACTGCTGGTGTTAATACCTTGAACATTATGCTGAAACATGAACTTTTTAACATGCATAGCAGAAAATCAAGGAGGAACTTTCTTGCATTACACGACAACATTTGTTTGTTAGAAATGTCCTCAAGCTAAGAAATATTTTACAATTCCCAGATGTTCTATGAAAAATAAGATTTTTTACTTAAAAAGTTTTTGCTATCTTGGCAATTTTTAGCTGTTTATGACTGACTAAACAAAGAAAGCTCATAAAGTATTCTCTTGAAATAGGACTCTAAAACTACTATTGAAAGACAGCTAACTTTCATCTGCAGTTGAAGACTCAAGATGCTAGTAAAGACAAATGACAAACAGATATACGGAAGGAGCATTATATTTAAAAAATTGAGAAGCTCACATCATAAAGGGTTGGACAAAGCCGTGTAGCTTCAGCATATTTTTTGCAAGCCTCCTCAAGTAAGGCATCTTTAGATGAACTCGAGTTTGGATCAACATTGTCTGCACTCTCCTGCATCAATATACAGAAGAAAAGGTGAGATCACACTTTAGTTCTTCAAGGCATCTTTCAAACAGCAATTCAAAATCTCTTAAAGCGTGCCCTGCTGTTTCTCACGTAGAGCACCAATACATGATAGGAACATAAAATCTTTGTTATATTATCTAATTCTATGTACCTAATTATCAAAGATTCTTGGTATTTTTTCGACCTAACAACCCAACTGCAACTCAATCAAAACAGCATTTCAAAAATTCAGCGTGCCCTGCTGTTTCTCACGTAGAGCACTGATACATGATAGGAATATAAAATCTTTGTTATATTATCTGATTCTATGTAACTAATTATCAAAGATTCTTGGTATTTTTTCGACCTAACAACCCAACTGCAACTCAGTCAAACAGCTGACTTCAAATAAACATAAAAACTAGCAAAATCTGGGCACTCTGAGTTCCCTGCTTTCAAATGAACCCCTAGCTCCTTTGCTCCTTTGCTCTCTCTCACCACATATTATGCTTTAAATTGATAAACTGAATCTGTAATAATTAAAGAAAATTTTATGGATAACTCATGCATTTTACTTCCAAAATTTATCCACATGTCATAAGCATGAATACACCGACCAGTAGAACTTTAATTAGACGATTCAAGCAACCAGAATGTTACCTGGAGAACTAAGGCCCAGTTATAGTACGCGTCAGGATCCTCTGGATT
This sequence comes from Ananas comosus, assembly GCF_001540865.1. Lineage (NCBI taxonomy): Eukaryota > Viridiplantae > Streptophyta > Magnoliopsida > Poales > Bromeliaceae > Ananas > Ananas comosus. The sequence continues at coordinate 11,740,035 of NC_033623.1, read as the reverse complement.
TCTCTCTATCGCACTAACATACCTAGAAAACAAAAAAGTAGCATCTTCAAGCATCAACTAAAACAGCCAAATTAACAAAAGCATATGTAACCTATAAACAGAGTAATTGAAGATATTGTAAATAGAATCTGATGGTGAGAAAATTTAAGAGGAACTAATTGGCAATCTTAGGTATATATGAAAGGAACTTACTCTAAATTAACAAGTAGTAATGAATTGCAAGTAGAAGGTTCGATGACAGATGTTCTGACGTGAAATATGTTGTACTATGAGCCCACAACAATTAAGTGTGCAGGTCAGTAAACACCCCACCAAAAGGATATAGTGTGCAACATTAATCATTGCTAAAACCATTACAATAATAACAACAGCAACAAACCTAAATTTAGGCTGCTAACAGTAGCAAGTAAAATTCGGTATAAAATATCAGATACTGACAAGAGATACCTTTTAGCAGCAAAAGAAAGGATTCTTTGGCGAGAACGACCTTCCTCATCCACTCCAGTAACACTGTTTATTAACTCCATGGCAACATCATTCTGGGATGAGTTAAGTTGCGTGCCGTCTTGGCTGAAATGAGTTAAGCAGGAGCGAGTTACAAACCAAAAGGTTCATTTCTTTTGCTCTATAATGAGGAAAATAAATAAGTTCAGTTTGATGCTTTATAAGGATTTTCCGGAGGTAATTAAAGGGTGATGCACGGGTGATGCAGTTATGCATATATTAATATTAGATGATAAAAATAGATCAAACTTTGAGGGGATGCTGGTGGAAAAGAGATAAGACCAATGGATACAGTTTACATGGATATGTATTCAATACCTAACTCAAACATCGTAAGTAGAACAATGTCGACATGGATAGAAAAAAAATTTTACCAGCAAAGGGTGTACAATGTTAGTCTCCTAAGTCCTAACGAGCCAAATTAATTCTTACAACCTCATAATTGATACTCCTCCCGTGATTCATGGATGAATTTACAAAGATCTATATAATTAAACGCATTTCCTCAATGAGATCATAAACATTTACATATTTAAGCACAACAAATTCCAAAGAGAAATTAGAGGAGCACCAACTTGTACGAGGATCCCCGGGCACCTCCTTCCGCGGATCCAGATCTCTCCATCCCCTCTCCCCCCTTCTCCTCTTTAAGCTCATTCAGAAGCTCCCTCATCGTAACCGCCCTACTCCCCTCGCCACTCGGAGCCTCTTCCGCTTTTGCTTCAGCATCCGCCGCCGATGGCTTCGATTCGTCCTCAGCTTGCTCCTGCGCGATCTCTCCCTCTTTCGGCTCCTTGGCGGGCTCGATCTCGCTCTCCGTGGCTTCGTGCTCCGGCAATGGCGCGGCGCTCTCCGTGTGCGACGCCGCCGCGGGCTCCGCGGCGAGGGGCTCCGGCGAGGACCCGTTGGGGAGCTCCAATGGATCCCCGCTCCTGGGATCCGTCTCCTCCATGGAAGCGATCGAAGAGAACGGTTAGGGCTTCACGATCTTCGGGGGGAGGGAGAGGAAGCCTCTCCTTCCTCCGACGCTCGATCGATCTCCCTTTCGAGAGAATTAAGTTGCGAGAAAAAGGTAGGGGAGTCGCAGGACGTTTGGGAGCTTCGCGCTGTGATAATATATTAGCGGAGTAAATAATAGTGAAACTGAGGTTAAACCAAGACGTAGATCCAAAGGTACTTCGTGTTCGAGGGAGTAATCAGTAATGCTAACGCTATACCCGTTGCATTCTAGAATTTTTTCTCAACTGGATAGAAGTAAAATTGGCTTTGCTTAATTGCGCTCGTAGTCCTCGAAATTGTTCTCAATTTTTTATTCTTTTAAAACAAATTTAGTATTTTTTAAAAAAAAATTATAAATTATATAAAATTAGTGCAATATAACAATAGGACCATAATCTTTTGTCAAATGGTGTAATCTAATTCACTTTTTTGTACATACATTGGTTGAAGAACGCTTGCCTAGCACCGAAGTTATTTTTCCGCCAGTAATAAATCTCAAGTATCTATAGAAATTTGGAAACCAAGTTCCGGGAAAACTTCAAAAACCCACCCTGTGGTTTCATGCATTCTCACTTTACTACCCTGTAGTTTAAAACGTATCAATTTGCCCCCTGTGGTTTTATTTTTATCTTTTCGGAAGCTTTTTCGTTAATATTTCGTTAAATTATATACAAANAGAGAACGGTTAGGGCTTCACGATCTTCGGGGGGAGGGAGAGGAAGCCTCTCCTTCCTCCGACGCTCGATCGATCTCCCTTTCGAGAGAATTAAGATGCGAGAAAAAGGTAGGGGAGTCGCAGGACGTTTGGAGCTTCGCGCTGCGATAATATATTAGCGGAATAAATAATAGTGAAACTGAGGTTAAACCAAGACGTAGATCCAAATGTGCTTCGTGTTCGAGGGAGTAATCAGTAACCCGTTGCATTCTAGATTTTTTCCTTAACTGGATAGAAGTAAAATTGGCTTTGCTTAATTGCGCTCGTAGTCCTCGAAATTGTTACCAATTTTTTATTTTATTTTTTAATTCTTTTAAAACAAATTTAGTATTTTTTTAAAAAAATTATAAATTATATAAAATTAGTGCAATATAACAATAGGACCATAATCTTTTGTCAAAATGGTGTAATCTAATTCACTTTTTAGTACATACATTATTAGTTCAAGAACGCTTGCCTAGCACCGAAGTTATTTTTCCGCCAGTAATAACTCTCAAGTATCTATAGAAATTTGGAAACCGTTAAGTTTACTTAAAAAGAATAGGGCCAACATAAAAGTTCGCCTAAAATGTCAATACCATATTACCATGAATACAATTTGACAGTAAAAATTTACATAATGAAACAGTTTACAAAGAGTAAAATATACCAACTCTTAAACTCGATGTTAAGTAGAATGCATGCTTAAATATTTTTTTTCTTTTGTGCGGTGTGTGGGATTTTCACCCTGCGAATAAATTTCTTAAAATACAGTTCCTATCGTCTATATTTCACTACCCTTTATTTTTGAAAAGTGGCCGTAGCACTACTAAATGCCCGACTCAAGTAAAAGGCACTACTAAGAAATAGCTTACTAGAAGTTCCATCATAAACATACATTGTCAAAGTAAAAGGCACTGTACATAAAATCTCTAGCTGACACAAAAATTCAGAGAGATATTCCATATATTTAAAAAAGTTGATGGAGATATAAAAAGAACAATAAAATTTTCCGCAATTTAGCCTTTTATTTCCGAACAACAGGCATTGTCAAAGTAATAGTATTATTAAACATCAACATCCCATCCATCAACACAGCATATAGCCCGTCATAAAGAATAAGCAGTCACAGGGGGTGGGAGAAGAAAAAACTACAACTGCATAACTGAATGCAATTATGGTACGACTATAGTTAAAATCCTCTATATAATTAAGAAACATAATTATATACAGATAAGTTAACCTAAATTTGGATATAATATGACTGTTGGGCTACCTTACAATGCACATTTGGAAATATTCAAGAAAGTCCTATCAAAGTATTTGCACTATTGATGGTGGCTTATCCTAGGAACCAGCTTCCAGTTGAAGATTTGTGTTCTTGCCTCTAATGAAAAATGCGAGTTCTGCAGGGGCTACGACTAACTTTAACCACTCTTTCAGCTCCTCGCCCTCCACTTTTTCTTTTTCTGCACAATTAGTGATAATTAACAACAAAAATGGCAGTACAGTTAAGTACAAGCATTGTTATGTCACCACAAGTAACTATAGTTATATGAAAGCCATTCAGATGCTATTCAAACTGTACTGTCTCAACTGTGGCAATTATCATCTTTCATGGTTTAGGTTCTATATTTGTTTCCAGCGAGTTAGCAGTTGACAATCGCAAAAAGTGTCAAACCAAAAGGAAAGGATGCATCTTAGTATAAGATCAGCAGACATGTAACAACAACATAAAAGAGAGCATACAAAAAGTTTTCTTGGTGGATGAATTCAAAGTTCCAGCAACTCCATTATATAGGAAAAAAAATGAAGCACCAATAGTCATACAGAAGTGTGTTATGAACATGATACAGTGGTACGTAGAACTAAGAAGCATGCTCAAATTCTGCATAGATTTCACGAATCGATGTTCAGAACTGTGTGGAAGCAATCAAATTTGGCCACTGTTGAAAGATGAAGCTTCACAAATGGTAATTAAAAAAAATGCAGAATTTGAGAATTCAAACACCATCTGGGAAGTGAATGAAGTGCTGAATGTCACAAGTAGAATCAAGAGATAAGGAGAGAAAGCAATGTACAACTGTGCTGCGTGCTAGAAGAAGCAGGCATTTGCTATGCGTTGTCTGAGGAAAAAGGAATTCAAACAACAAAATTCTTTACATTGTTTACTCTCTGACTTTCGCTGAAAAATACTACGATTTAGTATCAACCTCCACCTCTTACATATCTAATAAGATGAGTGTATACCTCTCCAAAAAGCATAAAGGCGTGAAACTCCCCAACTTAATATGAATAAACATATCTACTCGTATGAATAATACCCTTCAATGAACAAAAATTCAGATGAAAACAAATAATTGAGCTCACATTTCTAACAAAATCGCATTCAATATCACATTATGCATACATTTTGGTTAAGGAGTTGACAACCTCTGTGCATCAATGCATGACAATATGCCATTGCCAAGAAATAAGATACAACTATCGCATGTATCAACAAAGGTAAGCATAATTCGGATGGTTGCAACGCTGGTAATCATGAAATGATCATGTATGCAACAATGGAACTTCGCAAGCCATGTACATACCTTCTAAGTATGCTCCAAGCCCTTCCAAAACTGTAGGATTGGCACGAACTACAGAAAGAGCTACTTCGAGTGCAGATTGCAACAACTGTTTTACCTCTCTTTGAACAAGATCCACTAAAGGGCCCTGTATATTTTATTTTAGTAACAATATCAAAATCATTCAACAGCAAGAATAGAAAGGACGGAGGAAAAAAGGAACCTGATCCCTTCCCCAAGGAGATACTCCTCCAGGCTCATCTAGCCCACCACCTGATAATGTCGCCAGTGATATTGGGCCAATCGTCTGACTAAGGCCATATTCTGCCACAGCTTTGTAAGCCATATCTGTGGCCCGTTTTATGTCATCCAATGCTCCAGTCGACACTCGGCCTGAATAAGCAACTTCTTCTGCAGCACGTCCACCCATAAGAGTGACTAAACGGCCACGCAATTCGTCAATAAATAGTAAGTATCTGTCCTCTGTGGTGGGAGGCGTGTAGGTAAAACCCAATGCACCTCCTGACCTCGGCAAGATACTCAATTTCTGTAAAAAGAAAAGGTACGTAAAACTAAGTATATGAATGCTACATACATATATTGTTTACGATTAAAAAATGTTTTTTTTTTCTAACCTCCACACGTGGTTGCCAGGGAAGCAGATTTGCAACAGCAGTCCCAACAACTGCATGACCAGCTTCATGTCGTGCAACCACAGCTTTCTCACTCCCTTGCAACTTTGCATGTTTCTTCTCTATACCCTAAAATTGTTAGCCTTTTCAGAAACAAGAAAAGAATCATGAACATATTAATGTTGAGGCATCCACTACACGTCATCTTAAAGAAAGATTTCAGTGGAAGAAAACATATTGCAAATAGGCCTTTTTGGATGAAACTAGCTTAAGAACAAAAATAAATTCTGTTCATTTTGTGCATAATGTCAAGAATCTGGAAGCAAAGGCCAGAAAAAAAAAAAGCAAACTACTGTCAATTAGAAAATAACAACCTGTTAGGCTACAATGTCGACTTTAGTTTTTTGCCTTCAAACTTAGATACTAAGCTTTTCACTGAAAAGGAGGAAAAAATTAACTGTTATTTGCAAAGTTTGAGTCAAAACCTTGGAAAAAGTCAATCTACCAGCATATGCGCAGGCATATGTGCAACCTTCCAAGATACATAAGTTCAACATCCTAGCAACAAGCATTTGGTAGCTATACACTACGTTCCTTCCTTTTGTCTTTTCTTATAAATCCGGCCACATCAGAAATTTATTCTACACTAGGGGGAAAATCAGATAGAAATTTTCAGCATATTCATACAGGATTGGATATTCTTAAAATCTAATAAGCAGCCAATGATGTATAAAACGAGAGAAAATAAGTAGACTTATATGTTGTCTTAGTGTGTAACACAAACAAAGTGAGGATAACACTGGTTAGTGTGTACCAAGTAAAGAAAATGGTAAACATAGTTTAGTTGTATTGATGACCAAGGGGAAAAAAAAAACATTTTGAAGTGCAGAAAACAGTGGACACTTCACGTGCATATAGATATCTCTTCATGTATAAATAAATGAATCTGCATTCACCAAATATGTGATTGCCATTTAAGTTTCTTCTATGCATAAAGCATGCATATGGGAACAGAAGATGCCATATACATACTATGAGCCAATCAGCCAACAGAGCAGATACAGCAGAGGAAGCATCTGAATTCTGAAGATAAATACTATATGTTGAAAACATACCGCTATGGAGCGTTCAACAGCAAGGATGAAGTCAATCTTCTCAACAACTTCTTTATTTGACCTCCCGGCCAGCAAAGCAGCTTCATTTACCAAATTCGCAAGGTCTGCTCTGCGTTAGGTTTAATCAAGTCAACCAGTCAAATACATGGATAATGAAATTGTTCAAGGCAAAGGAAAATGAGCTAGATTTCTTACCCAGTAAAACCAGTTGTCATGGATGCAATATCATGTAGATCTACATCTCCCCCAAGAGGAAGCTCCTTTTTGCTTGCGTGAACTTTTAGAATAGCTTCTCTTCCAAGCCTGTCAGGAGTCTCAACCTAAAATACCAGCAGTGAATTTCATTATGCCACAACAGAACAAGTGTATTTGTCAGAAATAGGCCAATCTCATTCATTACTTCTCACTAGTGAAAAGCAAAAACACCAACCATAACAACACGATCAAACCTCCCTGGACGGCGAAGTGCGGGGTCCAGCACATCTGCACGATTAGTTGCTCCCAGAACAATAACCGCAGAGTTGCTGTCAAATCCATCCATTTCCTGGACAAGAATGGAAAGTATAATACACAATGATACTAGAGGAGGATTGAAAATCAAGAAAAAACTTTTCGATCTGCTCACAGTTAGCAATTGGTTGAGAGTTTGTTCTCGCTCATCATTGCTGACGATTCGGAATCGACCATCACGGCTTTTTGCCACAGCATCAATCTGCATCGAAAAGGGGAAGAAAAGGAAGATGAGCAAACATAATAATGCAGAGAAATTGATAATCAACAGTTACATAGCTGCTCATTGTTGAATGTAGTTCACCTCATCAATAAATATGATAGATGGTGCCTCCTTTTTTGCCCTTGCAAATAGATCTCGTACTCGAGAAGCACCCATACCCACATACAATTCTACAAATTCACTAGCTGAACAACTAATGAAGGGAACTTCAGCTTCCCCAGCTACAGCTTTTGCAAGAAGTGTTTTACCTGTCCCAGGAAGACCCACCTGCATAACAAATAAGAATACAGTCGCTATCAAAGTTGGAATGTAATGAAGTTATATTAGATATCTGTTGCTGATCTCACCAGCAAGACTCCTCGAGGAGGTCGAGCACCAAGCCGGATATATTTTTCTGGATTCTTAAGGAACTCCTGAGAAAAAGGGATACAATTAGTTGACATTTTAGTCCTCCGATCTCAATCAAAATGTTAACAAAGGTAAAAAGATAAAGAATTTGGTATAATACAATAATCTCACATACCACAATTTCTTCCAACTCTTCTTTAGCCTCGTCTACACCGGCCACATCAGCAAACGTGACAACATCAGCTTGCTCTAATACCTTTGCTCCGCCAGAGCTCGAACTCTTTCGGTTCCTCAGCTGGCCTGCTGTATTCTGGCAATGCAGAAATGCCACAGTTTTGAGAAACCATATTTGTGAGAGCAAGTACAACCTTAAGTAGTGAACACAGGGGGAGCAGATCTGTCCAAACCTGAGAAAAACTTATTGGGAACCGTTGCAGAACCCCAGCAAGTAAAGCAATATAAAAAAGGGCAATCTATAAACAAATAAGCCAAAGGTGAGATACAGTGTAGGAAATTCCAGAAGTGGCAATACAACATGAAAATCCTTATACAGCTACAAAATGCTATCCAAATATTTAAATATTTAATATGTTTGGGCATCAAAAATCCATTTCAGTATTTCTATTACACGTTTTAAATCTATTTACAGTAATATGGACATTCCGCATTTCCTATCATTCATAAATGTTTGCGTGCTTTTCAACTTTATAAAAATATTCATATGATCCCATTAGAGGCATGGATGGTATTGTCAAGCCTCCAAAGGAACTAAAAACATACAGGCCAGCATTACATTGTACCACTGCGGGATCAACACAAACTCGCATATATCGAAAGTATAATTGTGTCAGTTTGACACGCACTATACCATCACTGTGGTTCTACTTTGTCATGGAGGTATGCCAATCAAGACAAGCCATGTGATATACTCATTAATTAAAGGTACCCAAACATAAAATCTCCGTATGTCGTTTACTATTTTCATGCGACGTTTTTGGAGTCTGGACCAATATGAGTTAGGTCAGCATAAGGCACGACAAGATACGCAATCAATTCCAACTATACGCAAATCAACTATATAATAACTAAAGATTTCTCGCTTTTTGTCCAAACAACAAACTTCTCTTTTTTTAATGCAATGTTCGGTTAAAGGATTTCCACTCCAGGGATAGAGACAAAAATCCTTCATACGAACTCTAGTTTTAAGGGGGATACTAGTGTCAAGAGTAGTAGACTAGCATGGCGATTTATTCATCCTACCGTATGTAATTGCTATTGCCGTCGATAGTACTTCTCACAGGATTATTTGCTACAGAAAAGTGAAACTAATACCAAATAAACATGCATCATACTGCATTGTTTTCATCATTACATAAAAGAAAATCCAACATGTTGAGGTACATTACTTTCCTAATTTTAAAGCAACTACAAAAAGAAAGTATTAGAGAAGATCATTAATCTGAAACTGCTCGGCCAAGAGGAATTCCCGTATTATTCATTAAAGTTCCTATTCTCTTCACATCATATCAAACATTGAAAACTAGATTTTTTTTTTTTTTTCAAAAAAACGTGTATGCAAGGTTACATGAATTAAAATAACAAAAGAAATTCCCCGCATTTAGTAGCTTCATAGAACCTCAGAAATCTTTCTAATAGATTTCGGCGCTTGGCATACGTAACAAAACAGTGTGTCGAATGTACAATCTAGATGCCATTTCCACAAAATTCTTGGAGCACAATGCATAAATCAACAACACATATGAACCAAGAAGTCTTACCAAGGCGGAGTTCATGAAACCGCCGGAGCGCTTGTCCGGCGATCCAAACTCAACCTGATTATCAATCATCTTCTCGTACGGCGTCTTAATATCCGCCGGGCGAGTCGTAGTATACACAATTCTCTTCGTTGGTGCGGCATTCCTAATCAAATCCTCCTCCTCCGGCTCCGGCCGTCTCGCCTCCACCTCCGAAGCTCCGGGCTCCGACCTCAACCGAAACATTATATGCACCCCGTCCACCTCCACCTTCTGCACCTGATCACTGTTAACCTTGCTCAAGAAATCGCTGAACGGCACGCTTATATACGTAGTCGGCGGCTTCGGCTCCGACCCAGGGAGCGGAACCCCGGGGCGGAGCATCCGCACGGTGAAGATGACGATCCCGAGCTGCAGAAGAAGGACGCCCATCTCCTGCGCCGGAATTATCGGGTGCCACTGCCATCGCCCGCCGCCGCCCCCGCCGCCGCCGCGGCGCCACAACCCGCCCTTCAGGCGATTATCGCGGCGCGGCGGAGCCGACGGGGAAGGCGAGGAAGGCGACGGCGGGGGCTTCGGCGACGCCGCGGCGGGCTTGTTGATCCCTTGGCCGCTCTTCGGCGACGCGGCGTCGGTGGGGTTATCCCCGGGAGGAGGGCTCTCGCTCCCCTGCTCGCGAGAGCCCTTCGCGCGGATCTCGGTGGAAGGAGACCACTTCGGATTGAACAAAATGGGGCCGTCCCACGAACTGAATCGGGGGCGGCTAGGGTTTCGGCGGAAGGGGAGCGAGGAGGAGGAGGAGGAGGAGGAGGAGGAGAAAGAGTGCGGCTTCGCGGAGAAGCGGAAGGGGAAGAGGATCGACTGCTTCTTCTTGGAAGGAGAAGAAGAAGAGTCGGAGAGGGAGCGGGAATGGTGGGCGGGGATGTCGCGCGGGGTGAGGGATTGGAGGGATTCCACCGCCGCGGTCATTCTTGGCTTAGACCAAACCCTAAATAGCCGTTCGGTGTATTTGGATATGTCGGGATAAGGAAATATGTCTGTCTGAGAGGAAGAAGAGATGGGGGAGAGATGATAGCTGAGCAGCAGGGCAGAGAGGGGAGGGTAGGAGAGTTAAAAATTGTGCTGACAGCGTTGGTCGGGTTCTGGTGTGTTCGAGTGTGGGAAGTTATCCTGCGCTCGTATTCGCTGCTCAGACACGCAGGATTCGGCGATGATCTAAACGAGTGGCGGAAACGTTTCCAGCTTCCCAGCGCCGTGAGTGTTTGGCGTTGCTTCTTAATTTATTTCGGTACGGAGATATTGTTTGTTTCCACGAAGCCGAGGGCCCAAATTGTTTTAGATTCATATCCATAATAATAAATATATAAATAAAATTTATATCTAATTTTATTTTTTTAAATTATCATAATTGATTTCATATTCAATTAGTGATCACAAAGTTGATTATGAAAGAGGCATAAAAAGTTAACTGCTATAACCTTTTTCATCTTCTTCCGTGCAGATGTGAAATTTTTTTATAAAATAAGTTTAAAAAAAGAGAATAACTATAGTTTCAAAATTAACTTCATATCAAGTAAACAGCAGTGAAAAATATTTTTTACATAAATTTATGTAAATTAGTTATGTATTAACAAGCCTTTCAACTTGACCAGAGCTATGTAAGGCATGTAACCCAAACTTGTTCTAGTTCAGGTAAAAGGTCTCAAGGTTGGGCTTGGAACTATGGCCGGCAATCTAGCTCAATGTTCGCAAATTAATTTATATTCGACTTAAAATGGGCTCAAAATCAAATCGTTCGTTAAATAGAGTTCAGAACATTGATTCTAGAATTTTTCAGCTCGGGTATTCTCTATTTTTTCACGCCAAAATACAAATTAGAGTTTAAGATCCATTCGATATTAAGAGCTCAACAGTGAGTTCAGAAATCACATATACTTTATTATATTTATATATTTTTATACAAATTTATATATATATATATATATATTATTTATATATAATATTATATACATTGCCACATTATATCTATTTCTACAATTTTGAATTTTTTGGTTCAAAACGAAAATGCAAAAAGGCAATTTAAATTTTTGTAAATTTATAACGATTAAAAAATTTTAAATGGGAGTTATAATTTTAGGATTCTATTTATAATAAAACTTTTTAAACCCAAAACCCTAAGTTACTAAACCAACACTAAATTAGAATTAGATTTGATGTATTTAACTTTTCTGAGTTTTGCAAAAATAAATTATAGATAATTAAATGAAGCTAGATCTTCGCTTTTAGTAAAACACAAGTTGACTGGGGATCAACAAGCTCCGAATGTGACGCTTCAATCATTCAAGTGCGAATCAAGTCATAGCTATGCTTTTCCAACTTATCATAAGCTCGAGGCGGGGGAAGATGACGCAACCTCTAATACCCTTCGGCATGCTGAGCTTAAAATTAGCGTTCACACTTACTTCGCGTTTGATTCATTAGCCACTTTAATCTCCAACATATTAAACTCGAATTATATTTAAAATGACCTAAATGAAGAAAGAAAACATTTGTATAGCAGTTATATGACATATAAAAAATATGTCTCACAATAATTTTACTTTAAGTAGTAGAAACCGCGCCTTCCTTGCGGATTAAAAATAAAGATTTTAATTAAGTAATAATTATAATATTAAAAAATTAAAAAATTAAAAATTAAAAATTAAAAATTAAAAATTTAATGCATGTTCCATTTAGAAAAAAAATATTAATATTTTTCTCCTCAATATCATAACATTTATCAATTCAATATTAAAAGTTTACACTAAAAAAAAAAATCGCTATAAAATTAAATAACTATATTTTATTGAAATTTTTTTATAAACTACACATTAATAATCAATTACATGGTAGTTAAATATTATAGCGGAAAGGATCTCTAAATTAAATAAAAATTTGCATTTCATCAACATTTGGATAATAAATGCAAAGGTAAGTATGAGGTAGTTCAACTCTTATCCTCCATAAATCTTTTTTTATACAAATCAATATAAAATAAATATACTAACAATTAGATATTTATACATCTAAAAAATAATTAATTGTTTGAATCAAAAATATAGATAAAAAAAAAATGGATAATATTCTGAAGCATTTTTGTTGAACATTTTGTCATGAACTGAAAAAAAAAACCAAGTGAAATATGTGGAAAGATATTAATTTTTTAAAAAATAAATCGACCGTAGGATAGAATCGCAGTGTTGTGGTTGTAGATTGGGCTAGCCATGACCAACACTTTAAATCGATCGGAACTTAAAGGAGCACGGCAACTAACTTAAGGAGAATGAGGAGGAGAACTTCAGCAAAGCTTTTGAAATGGCTTTCTCCAAACTCTAAAAACTCAGTAATTATTGTGTGTGGTATAGAATTATTGCATATAAGAAAATGTAGAATGTCATTGCATAAGAGAGAGTTATACAAAGAGAAAAATTATTATTTCTTGGGAAGGTAAAAAGGCTTAGGCCCCGTTTGGATACTCCTGAAAACATAGCATAGTTAAACTATGCTACGGCGGTAGGAAAAATATCCTATGAAGCGTTTGGGAGGAAAAAAAGTAACATAATTTTTGGAGTATAGTTAAACTATACTCCAAAAAATGGAGTAAAAGTATAATCCACTCTAACCAAAGGAAAAAAATTCTACCATTCTTGAGCTCCCTTATTCAAAAAAATGCATCAAGTTCTAACTTTTAAATTTTAACATAAAATTTTAAATTTCAACATAGATTTTAAATTTCAACATAGATTTAAAATTTAAAATTTAAAATTTGAAATTTGAAATATCACATTTTAAATTTTAAATTTTAAAATTTAAAATTTAAATTTAAATTTTAAATTAAATTTAATTTAAATTCAAATTTAAATTTTACAAATTTCAAATTTCAAAATTTCAAATTTCAAATGTCTAAATTCAAATTAAATTTCAACTATTTAATTTCAAATTTCAAAATTGAAATTTCAAATTCGAAATCAATATTAAATTCAATATTCAAATTCAAATTAAATTCAAATTTCAAATATTCAAATTTAAATTCCAATTTCAATTCAAATTAAATTTCAATTTCAAATTGCAAATTAAATTTCAAATTTCAAATTTTAACTTTAAAATTTTAAATTAATTTTTTTAAATTTTAAAATTTAAATTTCTATTTAAATAAAAATTTCAAATATAATTAAATTAATTAATTAAATTTTAATTTTAAATTTCAAAACTTTAAATTTTAAATTTAACTTTAAATTATAAATTTAAAATTAAATTCAAATTTCAAATTTTAAAATTTAATTCAAATCTCAAAGATCTCATAGTTCAAATTTCAATTTAACTTTAAATTTTAATTTATTTTTAACTAAACTTTAAATTTAAATTTATTTTAAATTTAAAATTTCTAAATTTCAAATTCAAAATATAATATTAAATTTTTATTTTAAAATTAAACTTAAAAATTTAAAACATTAAAAAAATTTAATTTAATCTTTAAATTATAAACTGTAATCAAATTCTGACATTTAAAACTTTAAAAATTCAAATTCAAAATTCACACTTTCACATATGAAATTTTAAATTTAAATATTTTTGAAATTTTAAATTTAATCTTTTAATCTAAAATTTTAGAAAAATTCTGTGAAATGTACAATCTACCAATACAGTTTAAAAATTGAATCCGTGGAATTTTTTAGAGTTGCAAGATTCTCTATTTTATCTAGACCGAAACCACAGTTTATAAATTCCGTGAAGATATTTTACTGTGTATCCAAACAGGCCCTTATTGGAAAGGTGAGAAGAAATATTACCTTTAGAAAGGTGAAAAGGCCTATTGAGAAAGTGATAAGAATTATTACATCTTGGGAAGATAAAGAAATCTCTTGGGAAAGTGAAAAGGCTCATTGGGAATGAGAGATGAATTATTATATTTGGAAAGATGAAAAAACCTCTTGGAAATGTGAGAATAATTATTACATATTGGAAAGTGAAAAAGCTTCTTGAAGAGGTGAAAAGACAAAGATATAGTTAGAAAAGAGAGAGACGGAGGGGTGAAATTAAGGAGAGCCCGACACGTAAGCGCTAAAAAACCATCAGATTATATATTTATATAAATATATATTTGTATGGATTGTGTCGTACAAAATAATAAAGAATTCGGCCAAACATAATGTTATAATTTTTCTATTAAAATGGTATTTAATTATATTTTGGGATAATTTTTAATTCTTCAAAATTTAAAAATATCCCGTATATCTCTGATCGGCCAAAATATTCTAATTAATTTTTTAAAATTTTTTAAAATATCTTTAAAATTTTAGAATTTACTAATAGAATTTGAAATTTAGAAAAGAACTTTACAAAAGAACACTAGTTAGGAGTGCACGCGCAAAAACCTTATTTCGTACTTCCACGTCGGTTAACATCCATACAAAAGACTTTTCTCTACAATGTCCTTGGAGGTGTTTTGTTTTTTTAAAAAAAGTGTGATAATTTATTTTTCAGAATAAGAGTTCTCAATGGAAATATAATTTTTATTTTGAATAAAAAATTCAAAACATAAAATAATGTTTTTTTATGAAATATGAAAAATACTTATTCAGCTTAAAAAACTTTTTTTTTTTGAAATATTTTCCAAATTAAGAACCAAAAGTACCTTTGTAAGATTTCTTTCATTTTTACCTTACAGAATTAATAGTTATTTTATGTCCAATAAAAATAATTTTACCACTATATTAGAAATGATAGAATACTACTTACTTCTTCGGGTTATTTGCATACACGTTCCTACAAACATAGTAAATTACGGAAATATTCCTGCAAAACGGAAACTCCATAAGTTGTCCCTGCAAAAGTCCTAATTTATGGAGATATGTCCCTCTGATTAACATCTGTTAGAGAACTATTTATTTTTTAATAATTTTCTTATGAAATAACCATTTTGCCCTCACAAATATATCCCTCCAATAGTATCATCTTTCCCTTCTCTTTCTCTTCCTCTTCCTCTTCCTCTTCGGGCCGCCGGAGAGGATGGCGGCGACGACGCGGGTCGAGCTCGCCGACGACGAAGAAGAGGGAAGAGAAAGAATGAGAGGAAGAAAAAAAGGAAAGAGGAAGAAGGAGAGGAAGAGGGAAGAGAAAGATGAAGAGGGAAAGGGTTCGTCGCCGCGTGCCGCCGTCGCATCTCCTCCCTCGCCGGCGACGAAGAAGAGGGAAGAGAAAGAGGAAGAGGAAGAGGAAAAGAAAGAGGGAGAGGAAGAAGAAGAGGGAGAGGGAGAGGGTTTGCCGCCGCCGTCGCATCTTCTCTCTCGCGGGCGATAAAGAAGAGGGAAGAGGAAGAGGGAGAGGAAGAAGAAGGGAGAAAAGGGAAGAGGGAGAGGAAGAAGGCGGAAAAGAAAAAGAGAGGGTTCGCCGTCACCGCCATCGTCGCCGCCGGCGCTACCGCCGCCGCCGGCGCTACCGCCGCCGCCCTCGCCGGCGACGAAAAAGAGGGAAGAAGAAGAGGAAGAAGAAGAAGGGTAGAACCGTAAATTCACATTATAATTAACTATGGTTAACGAAAATTTTCTAACAGTCTTTAACGGCAGGGACATATCTGCATAACTTTAGACTTTTGCAGGAATAACTTATGGAGTTTCTGTTTTACAGGAATATTTCTGCTATTTACTATGTTTGCAGGGACGTGTATGTAAATAACCCTACTTCATATTATCAAACAGAACAAATTTAATTATAGTAGTTACACTTATATATAACCGAATAAATAATATATAATTATAATTAATATATTTTTAACTGTAAATATTATTAACTATACAATCTATACTGTATTTATAACTATATCCAACAAAATGAGTGAAATCAGTTGAACAAATTACATTGATCAATACCGCGCGTGTATCACTTCATTTTTCACTAATCTGGGCCGGCCCGCGGATGACGTGGTGGACCGAATCCACCAAATACTTCCACTAAGTCTCGCGTGTCCTCTCTCACGTGCCAAAAGCATCGACCGCGCACCCCATTGGCTTGCCCGATTCCGTCCCAAATCCTCTCTCCCCCACGCTCAACACCCAATCCTCCCACCTCCATTAATGGCGGCCTCTCCCTTCTCCTTCTCTCCGTCCCGCTCCTTTCCTCCTCTCCGCTCCTTCGTCCCCGCCATGGCTCGCTCCTTCTCCTCCTCGTCGCCCAAACACAATGGAGACGATCCCCAGGAACCCTCTCTCTCGAACCTCGAGATCGTGGGCGCGCGCCGCGCCCTCCTCTCCAGCTTCGCGAGCTTGAAGAAGCCCTACAAACCCTTCCCCCTCATAGCGTGGAATCGCCATGTGGAGACGATCTTCGCCGCGTTCTTCCGCTCCGCCCCCGACGTCGCCCTCCGCCGCGAGTGCCTCAGGACGAGCGACGACGGCGCCGTCGCCCTCGATTGGGTCTCCGGCGACGATCGCCGGCTCCCCTTCGATTCCCCCGTGCTCATTCTCCTGGTCAGGTCCCGTTTCTGATCCTTCTTTTAAATTCTCACCTCAGTTTTGATTTGATGCAACGGCTAGATCCTTCTAGTACTGTGTGATGAGTGTTACGAATGTTTCCGTAGTATATTTCTCTTTGTTCTGTGAGGTCCACGGTTCATTATGCATGTGAACAGAGTGTTAAGACTATTTCTTAACTGTTTTCGGTTAGATCGATGTTTTGGGTGACCATGAATCAGAGCAATAGTCATTGAGTATTGCCTGTCATTTCCATTCCATTCGTCCTTCCTGTATTGCGCTTTTTCACTGAAATTTTGCTGCTTATGTCAATTTCGTTCTTCTGCCATTCTACGTAGTCTATGCACAGTCGCATAACGCTTGTTGTGCTGATCGTGGCAACTGTTGTTGTTATTTGCAGCCTGGTCTAACAGGAGGG
This sequence comes from Ananas comosus, assembly GCF_001540865.1. Lineage (NCBI taxonomy): Eukaryota > Viridiplantae > Streptophyta > Magnoliopsida > Poales > Bromeliaceae > Ananas > Ananas comosus. The sequence continues at coordinate 11,722,763 of NC_033623.1, read as the reverse complement.
AGTGATGATACATATGTGAGGCATATGCTTGTACGAGCTAGAAATAAAGGATGGCGCGTCGTGGTATTCAACAGCCGCGGTTGTGCCGATAGTCCTGTGACAACCCCACAGGTATTGGCAATATGACTTTGAAAAATGTACCACCTTTGCTTTTGCACTTAATTTTTAAAAAGAATAGACAAAGCACTAGTGTTCTTGTGTTTCTTCTACGCCTTTAACTTTTATGCTCTCTAATACCTTGTGTGCATGGCAAAACGTTCCATGTCAGACTTAAAATGTTTCGAAATTCTGATTTTGTTTGCCACGGTGAAGGTTCCTGTAAGCACGATCATCAACATGAGCACTTTGGAGCCTATTCTTTATTTATTCATTTTATACTTTGCATGTAAGATCAGCATTCAAGTTATTGACACTTTGAAAGTAAGCTCACTTTGGAACCTGTTCTTTATTTATTCATTTTATACTTTGCATGTAAGATCAGCATTCAAGTTATTAACACCTTGAAAGTAACTCACTGGTAAAAATGTTGTAAGCTTTGGTCTCATCTATTGGTTGGAAGCACGAAACATATATTCGATTGTTTAGGCTGAATAGACTGTCTTTACGGGTACAGTCAGTCACCTAAAGGCAAGGGGTTAAAATTTGTGATCGGAATTTCTCTGGTTATATGCAGTTCTATTCAGCTTCTTTCACGAAAGATCTTTCACAAATTGTTGATCATGTAGCAAAGCGTTATCCAAAATCAAATATATATGCTGTTGGCTGGTCCCTTGGAGCAAATATTCTTGTTCGCTACCTTGGTCAGGTGAGTTTTAATCTTTTATGTTTTCAGTGGTGAATATGATGTGTGAAATATATGTTGCTTTGTCTTGTTATATGCTTTTCAAGCTTGTTTCTGCAGTTGTCTTAATTGTTCTTATCTTATCTACTTTATGAAGAAAGAGCATTCTTATCACGTTTAGTACACTAAATTAAAAAGTGACTAATTAACTGCTGATCAGAAAATAAATTGCTAGGAAGTAATAATATGGGGAGATGTATGATTGATGGATATAAACTAGACCACTAAGCAAGACCATCATCAGCACCATGAGAAATTAACACGTAAATGGATGGGGCGAGCTTGAGATTGAGATTGACTTCATGAGCTTTAGGCCTTCTGCTGAAGCTTGGGGCATTTAAAGTAAAAGGATGCACGGTTGTCATAACCACGCTAGTTGTGTTTCTGCAATATCCTGCTAATATTATATTCCCTTAATCTTATCTTCCTTCTTTCTTGCTACAAGGACTCATTTTTATGCTATTATTTTCTTGTAGATGTTTCACCTAATTTCTCTGTTTGCAGGAATCTCATAGCTGTCCTCTTTCTGGAGCAGTGTCCTTATGTAACCCCTTCAATTTGGTAATTGCAGATGAAGACTTCCATAAAGGCTTCAATAATATATATGATAGAGCTCTTGCTAGAGCTCTGCGAAATATATTTAAAAAGTAAACCATATTTTGCCTCTTTTTCTTTGATCTTGGAATGATGGTTAGAGAAGCCCGGCAGTTAATATATAGTTAAATTCCATTTCTGTGAATCTTCAGACATGCACTTCTGTTTGAAGGTCTTGAAGGTGAATACAATATACCGATGGCAGCGAGTGCCAAATCTGTCAGAGATTTTGACGAAGGGTTAACACGTGGTGAATATAAAATCACTACTGTTTTGTTCTTTCATTTTAATTTGTCCAGTTATTTCCACTAATGAAAACTTGCGTATCTGCAGTTTCATTTGGTTTTAGGTCGGTGGATGAGTATTACTCAAACTCAAGCAGTTCAAGTTCCATCGAGCATGTTAGAACACCTTTATTGTGCATACAGGTTATTTTGAAAACTCCAAACACTGCTTCACTACCTTACATTTGGAGAAGTATTAAAATATTGATAGAGACTATTACAAGTTTAAAACATTACTACTCGCATTTGGAGAAGTTCCTTAATTTTGGCATGATTGCTATATTTTCTGTTCTTACACTATTCAGGCTGCTACTGATCCAATTGCACCATCAAGGGGAATTCCTCGTGAAGAAATCAAGGTATTTTCTTTTGGTATAGAGACTATTTTTCCTGCTCACTTATTAACTCATGTACACATAAACTGGATTCTATGCTAAGGCCTTTAGCTTGTTTATGTCACACACATCCGTTCATAATTGCTTACTTATATACAACTTTTACTGTCCCTTTCTGCTTATTTTGTCATATCATTCCTTTACTATGAATTTATGTCTGTTACAAATTATTTACAGTGTTCATATATCTAACTTAGCGTGAAATTAACAAACTAATCTTCTCCCCTTCTATTCTAGGAGAATCCAAACTGTCTCCTTATAGTTACTCCACAAGGTGGGCATCTTGGGTGGGTAGCAGGTGATGAAGCTCCATTTGGCGCTCCTTGGACTGACCCTGTGGTAATGGAATTTCTGGAGTATCTGCACAAAGAAAGAGCCACAAGCACCCAAAACAGCTACTGGGATGAGCTAAATGGTGCTAGAAAATCATCGAGTTCTGTCACTGTTCATATACGAAGTTAAGATTTCCATGAAACTATTGCAAGTCTTGCCATTGCATCGACTTTTGTTGTGTGATAACACACTGTTTTCTCGCCAAGAGGATTTACCTCCAGAGGTAAAGTACTTTATGGCCCTTTTCATTTTGATTACCCTGCTCCTAATTGCGGAATTTGAAGCAAACAATATGAAGTTGAATACGAAACTCATTCTTCCTCTTTTGCCCCCTTCTGGGATGTCTCAGGTTCTTGACAAGGGTGTCCAAAGAAGAGGTCGGAAAATAGAATTTCTTGTGTTGTTCAAGTGCCTCTGGCTATGCTAAAGTAAAAGATCGTCAGGTTAGAAATATCCATTTTTTCTGTCCATACTTTCTCAATTTCCTTTTCTTTTATCTTTGTCAGCCCTCATTTGTTAGCCAATCTATTACTCTCTGATTTCCTGGGCCTTTAGAAAATATGCTATGAAGTTGTATTATTTGAAATGATATTCCACAACCATCATTAATTACTCGGATTCAATACAAAATTGTCATCAGCAAGATTTTCATCTTATTGATCTCGAGCTACTGATGTTAGCTATAATTTCATCTCAAGTATTAATTTGCCTCATGTTTGCTACTCCCTACTTTTGGTGGCTACAACATGTTCCAAAGCAGCTTAAAGTATGTGCAGTTAAACTTTTCAGCATGTATAAGTTGGATCTATTCGTATTCCGTTAAGTGTGTTTTCGGATGTTGATGGTTCGTATATGACACTACAAAAGGTTTCAATCGTACCTTGCGCAGACATTCAATTTGATTCAAGTTGGATCTATTCGTATTTGGCAGATATCAGCTTCTCTTTGACTTTGTTCAAATTCTGGAAAATCTTGTCAACTTCAGAAAATGAAGCTCCTCAGTGCTTTTTAACAGTTTCAAATTAAGATACTCACATCTACCGATGAGCAATTGATTCAGGGGTTCTGGTCGTTCACTCTTTTTTATATTAGGTTTGGGCGAGCGACTACTTCGGTTCTTGCTCATGCTTAAGCCTGGTATGGAAATGTATTTTCTCATATGCACTTATGTTATTGCTATGGTCTATGGATGATCTTGAAAAAATACCTTATGCTCTTCTTATGCGAAGCATCCAATTTTGTGCCATTTTTTCGACTTTGCCCCAGAAGTTTCTACCCTTTGCATTGTGCTTGTAGAAGTTGGCATCCCAGAAGGGTGGGAGGGTGCAATTTCAGTGACTAGTAGTGCAAAAGTATGGATTGAAATAAAACTTGTAGTGCAATTTACTAGTTTGAAAGTCGGATAACTTATTCGTTATAAAAATTCTTTTAGTATGATTGCAAGAAAAGTTTTTAATTTTTTGCTCCTTAAAAATTATTGATTTTTTTTTTTTTATCTACGAGATAATTATTTTATTTGAGAAAAACAACTTAAAAGGCTAAATATGGTATTTCATTTTACGATATTTGATTACATCCATTTGTCAAATGTTAAAGTTTCTTTAATAACTCTGGGAGATATACCTATCAAGATATTTATACAGTTATACAGGGTCATAAATTACAAAAGGAGAGTCTAAAAAACGATTTTCATGCATCTAAATCTAAACTGAGCCATAGCCCCAAGCCACGAGGCCCACGACGTAATTTGTTAAACTACGTGCAAAACAGGGTGCTCAGTGCTCTTGGGGCCTGTTCAGTTTAAATCTGAACCCGACCCGATTCCTAAAACTCCGAAACTGACACGTGGCTCTCTCTCTCTCTCTCTCTCTCTCTCTCTCTCTCTCTCTCTCTACCCGCTCTCGCGAGCAGTCCACGCTCTTCCAAAGCCTTGGAGCGGCGCCTTTTTCCCTCCCCACCGCGCTCTAGCAAAAACGACACGAACGCACAACACCACCCCAAAAATTTTTTTTAAAAAAAGAAGAAAAAAAAAGAAGAGAAAGCTCTCGCATTCTAAGAGAGGGAGGGAGGGAAAAAGAGATGGCCACCTCGGTTGTTCTCAGAGCCATGCGGCGGAGAGAGCTCTCCTCCCCTCTCGCATCCGTATGCTTTAATCGTTCCCTCTCATCTTCTTTCTCCGTTCTTTTCCCTTTTGATTAATTAGTTTTTGTAAGGCTATATATATCTCTGGTTTATTGGAAGTGGTGGTTGATCATACATCTTACTCTCTTAATTTGTTGTCGTTACCATTTCTTATAATTCTCTCTGTTTCCTGTAGAAGTTTAAATTTTTTTCAGAGAATAATGTTTGTTTCACAAGTTCTGAGTTCGAATCACAAGATCTTTAATACTACTAATTTTTTCTCATTTAAATCATGTTTACATTCGCGAGTTCAGGCACGAGAAAAATGTTGAATGTAAGCATTAAAAAGAGAATTCTATCAAAATGTTTCGAATCCAATCATAAGGGGAATGCTAAACGAAACTATTAAATTAAAGACATCATTATCCGGTAGCTTTAATGTTTTATATATAATTTATTTATTTTTTTATTTTTGAGAGAAAAAAAAAACTTAGTTAGGAACTTAGGAACAACAGTTGTTTTAATAATATTTTTTTAGAAAAAGATAGTATATTATTCACTGTGTTTATTTTTTATTTTTTCTTTTTAAAAATAAACTTAGTTAGGAATTTAGGAATCTCGAATACCAACCACCAAGTGTTTGGTCACTTGTGCTAGGGACGGTCGGTAAAATATTTTATCTATATATTCTGTAATACATTGATTGGTAAATGAGGACAAAAAAGAAAATATATGTGTTTTTGGACATGATCAATTGATTTACCCAGAACTGTACTGGTCATTATTCTTGCAGTGTTTCCATATGGCTGTGGCATTTCTTGATTTATTGTATTTGTATTGTTTGGTTTTATTATAGTCCATGTTTGGTAAATATTATACCATTTATTGAAGAGATAACACCTTATTCTTATGCTTATATATCTTGTGCAGTTCTCTGGCAACATAAAATCAACATGGCTTGCTTCGAATCTTGGTCATAAATTCGCAAGTTTTGCTAGGCCATTCAGGTAACGTTTTTTGCCTCAAATCTGTGTGATGGACATTTACAGATGTTATATTGTTAACCACCTTTCATTTGGTTTTTTTTTTTTTTTTTTTTTTTTTTTTTTTTTTTTTTTTTTTTTTTTTTTTTTTTTTTTTTTTTTTTTTTTTTTTTTTTTTTTTTTTTTTTTTTTTTTTTTTTTTTTTTTTTTTTTTTTTTTTTTTTTTTTTTTTTTTTTTTTTTTTTTTTTTTTTTTTTTTTTTTTTTTTTTTTTTTTTTTTTTTTTTTTTTTTTTTTTTTTTTTTTTTTTTTTTTTTTTTTTTTTTTTTTTTTTTTTTTTTTTTTTTTTTTTTTTTTTTTTTTTTTTTTTTTTTTTTTTTTTTTTTTTTTTTTTTTTTTTTTTTTTTTTTTTTTTTTTTTTTTTTTTTTTTTTTTTTTTTTTTTTTTTTTTTTTTTTTTTTTTTTTTTTTTTTTTTTTTTTTTTTTTTTTTTTTTTTTTTTTTTTTTTTTTTTTTTTTTTTTTTTTTTTTTTTTTTTTTTTTTTTTTTTTTTTTTTTTTTTTTTTTTTTTTTTTTTTTTTTTTTTTTTTTTTTTTTTTTTTTTTTTTTGGTTTTCTTTAACTCAGCACAAAACCTGCTGCAAATGACATAATCGGAATCGATTTGGGAACAACAAACTCATGTGTGGCTGTTATGGAGGGAAAGGTTAAACTCTCTTCGTGGCTTTAATCACTCTCGACATTTTTGTCGAAAACCTCATTCATTTGTTCGCTGCTGATATTATGTTTCTAGAATCCTAAAGTCATCGAGAACTCGGAAGGGTCGAGGACTACTCCCTCAGTGGTCGCCTTTACGCCAAAGGGAGAGCTGCTAGTAGGAACTCCAGCTAAACGCCAAGCGGTCACCAACCCCGCAAATACATTTTTCGGGACCAAAAGGTTAATCGGGCGCCGTTTTGATGATCCCTTAGTTCAAAAGGAGATGAAGATGGTACCTTACAAAATTGTGAAGGCCCCAAATGGAGATGCGTGGGTCGAAACAACGGATGGGAAGCAGTTCTCCCCAAGCCAGGTCGGTGCATTCGTTCTGACGAAGATGAAAGAAACTGCGGACTCCTATCTCGGAAAATCTGTTTCGAAAGCAGTGATTACCGTTCCGGCTTATTTTAACGATGCGCAAAGGCAGGCTACAAAAGATGCGGGCCGGATTGCCGGGCTTGATGTTCAGAGGATTATAAACGAACCCACTGCAGCGGCTTTGTCTTATGGGACGAATAACAAGGAGGGTTTAATTGCGGTTTTCGATCTTGGAGGAGGAACCTTCGATATCTCCATCCTGGAAATTTCGAACGGTGTGTTTGAGGTGAGTCATTGCTTTTCCGTATATATACACACCGTAAATTTATCTACTCGACATTTCGACATATATTTTGTCGACAAATATGAATGTTTATTTATGTCCTATGAAAATTCAATCTCTCATGTCTATACCCTTATACTTACAAATGCCCACCTTAAAGAATTTGTAAGACAAAAACCAACTTACCCTCTCATAAAGTGGATGACTCTGTAAATTAAGAAAGCGGGTTACTGCAAAAACTTGCTCTTTTGAAGGTAATATGTGAGAATTCAGGTTCTTAAGAATATCTTTTGTATCATTTGGGTAGCTAATAGTTGGCAGCTGTTATCTGTTAATTTCCCAGGTCAAAGCAACAAATGGTGACACTTTCTTAGGTGGAGAAGATTTCGACAATGTTCTCGTAGAATACTTGGTGAATGAATTTAAACGAACCGAAGGCATCGATCTTTCAAAGGACAGGCTAGCCCTACAAAGGCTTAGAGAAGCAGCTGAGAAAGCGAAGATCGAGCTTTCATCGACAACCCAGACAGAGATCAATCTTCCATTCATAACAGCCGATGCGTCAGGCGCGAAGCATATGCATATCGCGCTAACAAGATCGAAGTTTGAGTCTTTAATAAACCACTTGATCGAGAGAACGAGAGAGCCGTGTAAGAACTGCTTGAAGGATGCAAACGTATCTACGAAGGACATAGATGAGGTTCTTCTCGTAGGTGGAATGACGAGGGTTCCGAAGGTGCAAGAGGTGGTCGCAGAGCTTTTCGGGAAGACACCGAGCAAAGGTGTGAATCCAGATGAAGCTGTTGCAATGGGCGCGGCAATTCAAGGCGGCATCCTCCGTGGAGATGTGAAGGAGCTTCTGCTTTTAGACATCACTCCACTTTCGCTCGGCATTGAGACTCTTGGTGGTGTCTTTACGCGGCTGATCAACAGGAACACGACCATCCCAACTAAGAAAAGTCAGGTGAATCCATGTTCTTTCGTTTGGGCTCTATTTATGTTTGGGAATTCAAAATCAGTAAGGCATTATTCGCAATGATATATTTCATCAGGGGACCCAAGCATCTTTAGGAGTTTTCAGTTTGATACTTTGCCTTTCATTTTTTTACAATTAGGTTTTGCAATCTTGCCTTTTTGTTAAATTATACCGTAAAATTTAATTACAACGCATATAATAAGTCCAAATGTCACTAACGTGTAGATTGGATAATAATGATTATGTGGATATTTCATCAAATTGATGGAGGGAATTTAACCGAAAGGATACGATTGCTATTAACTGCAGACACTATGGATTCAATTGTAACAATTTAAGATTAGCCTTCTCTAGAGGGCAAAACGAGTTTTGAGGATAAAACCAAGACTGCATGCTAGAAGGTTTGAGGTTCTACATTGTGATTTATGCTATTCAAAGTCTTTGTATGAATCTCTCATGTTTTGGTTTCCGTCCATATTCAGGTATTCTCCACCGCAGCCGACAACCAGACCCAGGTTGGTATCCGCGTTCTACAAGGCGAGCGCGAAATGGCTGCAGACAACAAGCTCCTCGGCGAGTTTGAGCTGGTGGGTATTCCACCAACTCCTAGAGGCATGCCGCAGATCGAAGTCACATTTGATATCGATGCCAACGGCATAGTGACAGTATCTGCTAAAGATAAAGCAACAGGGAAGGAGCAGCAAATTACAATCCGGTCCTCCGGCGGGCTCTCGGAGGAAGAGATTCAGAAGATGGTCAAGGAGGCCGAGCTTCATGCCCAGAAAGATCAGGAGAGAAAAGCGCTTATCGATGTGAGGAACACTGCAGATTCTACTGTTTACAGTATAGAGAAGAGTTTGAGCGAATACAGAGATAAGATTCCTTCTGACGTTGTCTCGGAGATCGAGAATGCGATTGCCGATCTGCGCAAAGAGATGTCGGGAGATGATGTCGAGAAGATTAAAGCGAAGATTGATGCCGCGAATAAGGCGGTCTCGAAGATCGGACAGCATATGACCGGTGGTGGTTCGAAGGGCAGTGGCAGTGATGAGACTCCTGAGGCGGAATACGAGGAGGTCAAGAAGTAGAGAGTTAACCGAAGGGTAATAATAGATTTTGATTCCTAAAAAGTAAGATGAAGAAGTTTAATATAGTATTCTGGGTTTTTCTTTTGTGCTAGCTGGATTTGGTACAAAGCAAGCTGTTAGATTGGCACTTTTATCTGTGAATGAGGTTTTTATCTGTGAATGAGGTCCACAGTGTTATTTGTAAATAGGACTGCAAGGTATCCAAAATCTCTGAAGAGTGTGATTCTACATGGCAATATTGGTTTGATTTTCTTTTTGATTTCATAGAACATAAATCCTACAGAGCTAAATCACTATCGAATGGTTATTTTTTTAAATTCTGAGAAAACTGCATTCTGGGCTGAAGCTTTGATCTTAGAAGGGAGCCACCCAAATGCGGAAAAAGCAATAATTTCAACAGGTTTTTGAGTTCAACTTGGAACCACATTATATTGTACATTCTAAGGCGGCAAAAAAAAGGACCACAGTTGCGGTGAAAGAGTTCTCAAACGAAGAATAGCTGTAGCAAATGACAAGAGGTTAAAAAGGACCACAGTTGCGGTGAAAGAGTTCTCAAACGAAGAATAGCTGTAGCAAATGACAAGAGGTTCTGTACATGATATTCAGTTTCTCCTTAACAAGAATACAGCTGAACAAAAGATACAGCTGAAAAGCTCTAGTGGGGATCAATTTGTAAATTTTCCCTCAAAGGTGAAGCAATGTCAAGGACAAAAAGATGTAATGTCAGGTCTTACTGTACAAAAAGTTCAAAATGTGTTCGCTGGCCTCCTCGAACAAGCTCAATTCTTTGTTCACTCGTCGGAGTAGCTGCACAGGTTGCAATAGCACCACCCTTTAATAAAGTTAGTGAACCCTAAACCTGCAGAATAGAGTAATATAATCTCAGGGACCGAGAGCTAAAGCACCAGTGGTCTGTGATAAGATACCATTGAGGTCAAGAGCGAGCCCATAAATTTGGGGCTTGTGTCCCTATCTGTGGATCTTAGTTAGTCCACTCTTTCGAGATCTGGATATCAGGATTCTACAGTAAACTATAAGCTATCATTTCTGAATGTCTCAATATTTTCTTAGACCTACCTTTATAAGTGCTATTTCCTATAACTTCAGCACTTTGTGGGAACAAATGATTAGTCAACATCTTAGAGGAAACTCAGTTCATCAAGTGAACCCCATCAATTATTGAAGGGAAAAAACAAAAAAAAAAACAAGCCATACTCTAAAATCAGAATGGTGGGTACCCAGACCCCCCCAATTCTGGATGCCAACTAGGAACGAAACTGATGGAAGGAACTGCATAAAAAGCTTTTCCAAGAAACAATCATAAACTTAGAAGTGTTAATGTTATCAACGTATCAAAACAAGTAGAGATTTTGTCCAGTAATAACTCACCTGAATTGTCTGCTAATTGGAAGCGTCAAGGCCAGGCATGAAGTTATTTGGGTCAGAAATTTTCAAAAGCAGTCCGTCAAAATCGACAGGGAGGAGAAAATTCTTCAATAGGCATCCTGTAGAAATAGGTTCAGCTGGTGGAATGATCATTAGAACACCACTCTTTATACTCAGTATGCCCATCACGGTCAAGGACCTTCCCTCTTTTATATACCTATCAGTATCATAAAAATAACAGTACAACAAATGCTGGACACTTCAATAATAGTTGGTAATACAACTGCTTGACAAAGAAGTTCTTAATAGTTGAAAAGTACCCTTCCTCAAGACGAATCATGTGAGCTTCAGGAGAAAGGTTTCTTTCTTCTAGCCATTTGCTTAATGTCGAAGATACTTCTCTGTTTCTATGTGTAGTGTTAACAAGAACGTTTTCATCAATCAGGGGAATCACTTTCGAGTTGTGGCCAGCTTTGACCAAAGCTCTCATACCTGATTTGGCATCTGTTATGTAAAAGTCCAAAGCTAACCTCTGCGAACGGTACAAATAAAGGTTACAGAATAAGCAGAACAGCGCAAAGAAAATAGTTCTAGTTGAGAGGCACGAGGAAACTAGAACATAAGTTTAAACATGGACTCAGAAGTCAATGTTAAACTCCAAAGAGCGGCATATACTGAGCAATGTTCTTGCATAAAAACTATGCATATATTCATAGTAGAGTGAATGTGTGATTAAGTTCAATATCCATACATCAACATGGGGTGTTCATAGCAATGCATGTTCATTGTACAATAACCAGAACCACAGTTTGCATACTTGCTCCACATATAAGTTGAACTGGATGATAAAAAGCAAAAAAATCAAGCTAAAACATTTAGGAGCAATATATATCGGGCTCAATCAGTTAGATATCTTAGCCTCTATTCTCTCAAAAAGTTAAGATGCTTGATTACCTCTACAGATGCTAAATCCCACCGGAGGCATCGGATTTTGGAATTTGCTAGCATCGGTAAACATCCGCTATATTTATAGAAAAGCGTGGATGTATACACACATCTTCCAACCTTCTCATACGAAGAAACCAGAGGAACATCACCACACGAAGCAAACTGCATTTAATGAAGATGAGAGAGGATAGTTCTTAAATAGATTGCAAACTTCTACGATTTGTTCATTTATGTACATTTTAATCAAATTTAAAAGAAAAAATAGGCAAGATAGGCCAAGATCAAGCTCAGATCATTCATCAATCTAGCTAGTTGAGAAAATTATAAGCGCTTATCAATAATTCCATAATTTGATTACAGAGAAGCGTCAATAGATCAAACTGATCTTCATATCTGAAATTCAATGGGCAAGAGATAGAGATCAAACGATGAGTTATGCGCTCTGAGCTCCACTTACACACGTTAAAGGCATTGTTAGTTCATTGAAAAAACCATGAAAAACATTCAATTATAACAATGCATGTCCCGATTCAAGCGCGGTAGTAGTTGATCATCCATTCTACCTCTAATCGAAAAGATTCGAGATATAAAAAGAAATCAACCTAGTTAGAACAATAAATTGCGAAATTAGCTGAAGAACAGAGAAATCGAACGCACCCCGGTGATCTTAACGATCTGGCCATCGGCGGCGGATCGGAGATCGGAGGCGGGGAAGCGATCGAGGAAGAGGACGAGGGCGCGATTGGATCGGGAGGCGGCGGCGTTCCAGCGGAAGAAGGCGAAGGCGAGGGCGGAGACGAGGAGGAGCACGGCGAGGAAGAGCGCGTTGTGGACGACGGCGAGGATGAACACGGCGACGCCGAGCCCCGCGAGGAGGAGCGGGACGAGGACGCAGGGCACCGCCACGGGCACCCCACCCCCGCCTCCTCCGCGCCGCCGCCGCCGCCGCCGCCGCATCTGCATCCACCGCCGCGGGCGGCGGAGGCGGAGAGGTCGTTCACGGCGCCTGCGCCGCCGCCGCCGCCGCCGCCGTAGGCGCGAGGCATGTGGAGAAGGGGATTAGGGCAAAAGTGGGGCGGTGGATGTGGGGATTTGGGTGTCGTTGCTTTGGATTGGGGTTTAAGAAAAGAGAGAGAGAGAGAGAGAGAGAGAGAGAGAGAGGGGAGCGGGGATTGCTTTTTGGCGTACGTTTCGAATGGGCTTCATTAAATGCCTTTTTGAGGTTTAATTATTTTTATTTTTATATTTGAAAAAGGAAAAGAAGGAAAAAGTTGCGTTGGTTTGCTAACGCGAGTGAGGAAGTATACTAAGTAACAGTTACACTGCATTATTTTAATAAATTAATTTTTTTAAAGAAATAAAATAAAAATATTTTTAAAAAATAGTTATAATAAAATAGATAAATTATAGAAGAGCAATTTGATTAGCTAGAAACATCACATTAATAATGTGTCTACAAAGAAACTCAATGAGCGGACTCTTTTTTGAGCTCAAGAAGGATTAAGTAACCGACATGCAATTAGAAAATAAGCACGCATTAATATAATATTAAACATTAATTACAGTTTCATGAAGAGAACAATAATAAATTTAAAATACAGAAATTCGCTTGCCTTTATCCTCATGGTATTTAAAAAACCATATTGCATGTGCATTCAAAAGTTAAGAACTAACAAAGAATAGCATGTTAAAAAAATAATAATAATAATAAGCAAGTTTTATTTGTCACTGAACAAATTGATTTTGAGTTTGGCTTAGCTCGCTTTTGTTCCACTTATTTACGTCCCTGGATATTTTAGAAGGTGTTCTTTATAGATTTTTTTTTTTTAACCCTTATTTTTAGTTAAGAAAAAAAATTAAGTGATTACATTGGACAACAAGTCTATAGTAGATATAATTGATTAATCCAACCAACTTGCACATATATTAAGATTCAATCCAATTTGCTCAAGAAAACTAAAAAGCTCATCTATGAACATGTACTCTTGGTTTAATTTAAAAATTAAATTCGGCTTTAATTAAGCCCATGGACAAAGGTCAATTATGCCTACCACGAAAAGCCAAAATGTTGGGCCTATTCTATTAGGCTAATAATTACTAACTATCCACCAATGGGCTGGTTACAAAGTTAAAATTTAAAGATGTGCTTCTTTAGTTTTGCTAAGTAATATCTTATTACTATACCACATTTGAGTAGAGTAACATACAAATTTGCGACGAAAGAATATATTTTTATCCCAACTCTTTTAAACCTAAGGCTCTCATTTAATATCAACCGAACCGGAATTCAACTAACATCAAGTCCAACTGCTACGCTCTCAAAATTTGTACAAATTAAAATTTCTATTTAACAAATCATCCAGCATGTCTCAAAATTTCTTTGTGGTGGTCTCGTCCATCGGAACACGAAGAACGGCAGCAGAGGCGGTGGCGCTGCCGTGGGGGCTTCGACGTTGGCCATGGGGAAGGATTGAAACCCTAGTGGGAGAGAGAGATTTGAGGATGGGTGATGGCGATGACGATGACGACAATAAAAACATCAAACCACACTAATATTTAACATGCTGATGCAATTGAGTCAATATCAAACAGTAAGAACAGCGAGAGCTGACCGTTTCTTGTGGCGCTTCGACCGAAAATGCTCTCCTTAGCATCGTCGTTCGCTGATACACGAAAAGAAACCCATCAAAATCAAAACTTTTTGAATTCAATCACCAAATTGAATCATCTTAATTTCTAAACCTTATAAAACTTAAAAAACTTCTCGAATCAAATCATCTTAATTTCAAATCTTTCTTTCAATAGACGAAATAGAATTGCCCCATTCCTGGAAGGTCCTCACCCTGCGGGAGCTGCTGCGGCTCCTTCCCCTCCACCAACTTCAGTATCTCGCTATGCATTGCATCATCACGTGATCGATCTCTCCCAAATCAATTCAAGTTAAAAAAAGAAACAAAAGTAGGAGATGCAGATGGATCAATCAATCAAAATAAAAGGGAAGATTAGAGCGAAAAATTTTAAAAAAAATTATCTTTAAGAAGGAATTTGAATCGGCGAGCGCTCTTGTGGGATAACCTCCGCTTCTTCACCAAAACTGTTGCATAAGTAAGGTGAGGGGAGAGGGACATACATGCATGTATGATAAATCTTATAGGCGCAAATGTAATTAAGTGCATATGTTCTTGAATTAATTTACTCACAACCCCCAACATTCGCTGCCTTATTTTGTTCCATATATTTTCACATAGAAATTGTTAGAAATAGGATGTTCATAAGTGAATTATCTCCACGTGCTTAATTGCATGCATTATACAATAATGTCACACCATCTAATTAATTTGATTCCCTTTTTTTTCATAACCTTTACAAACCTTTCTTTAAATTATATAATAAATGTGCCTCATCATCTCCTAATTGGTCTAATAAATACAATATTTCTCTTCTCATTTTAGATGGGAGGAAAAAAAGAAAAGCAGAGAGAGAGAGAAAGCTGAATGAATTGAAGGAGGTGAGGGAGATAGGTAGCACACTATCTGTTTCTTTTATTTCATTTAGAAATAAACTTAGCTGAAAATGTGAATCAACTAGGATTCGAGCTTAGGTCTCGGGTGCAAACCACCAAATTCTTTGCTACTTGCTTTTGGGATGGTCGGTAAAGCTGAATGAATTGAAGGAGGTGAGGGAGAAGATACATTTTACTTAGAAAAAAAAAAAAAAGGTCTCACCGCTCTCAAATTAAGAGGGTACATCCACATAGAATTTAACCATGAGAATTCATGTCTAGATATAAAAAATAGTTATTGCGACATGGCCAATTACACTCAATACTTATAATACAATGAGTAATTTTATGAATCTAGAAGATTCTGGCCCTTAATTTCAAACACTTGATAGCGAATTGCTTGTTAGCTTATTACGTCTTAATCACTGGAAGTAACATGCGAGAAAAATATGCAATAAATCCACAACTGTGTTGCTTTCATTCACCTACTCGTACCCTCTATGCGACCAGAATTGATTCGATAGAACAATAGTTCAAACACCGATGCCCAATTGTGTTTCTAGCACATCAGGTGTAACTATATTTTGTTTTTATTAATGATAAAAATGTACATAACTTATGTAAAAAGCAATGCTACCGATGCATCCCAAATTAGAGTATATATTTTATACCACTCCATTCAAGGGTTATTAATTTTTTATTTGTCACATCAAAATTTCTTTTTTTATTGAAATTATTTGAAATTTTATAAACCCTAGGATGAAAATGTAAGATTTACATTCCCTGTACAACTAGAATTTCTCATCTATGGACTATTTTGGATTGTTTATCCAAACTTTTAAGATTTTAATTTGCCGTCCAACGTTTTAATTTGTATGAATTGAATTAGTTAACGATATTTTAACTTCAAAATTTGAGCAAATTGCTTACATTAATAAATTTATAGTTGCGAGAATTATGTGAAGTGTATTAATTAAATCTCTAGAAAATAAACAACTTATTTAAATTTCGAAATCAAAATACTGTTGACTAACTTAAATCAAATAAATTAAAAAATTAGATAGCAAAAACAAAATAACCCATAATTTAGGTAAAGAGAGTTGCTACCAATTCAAAGTCTAGCATGTTGAACATATAACATTAAAATATTACTTTCTGTCAGCTTAAATTTTTGCATAACAATAATTCTTGTACGTAATTTTACCACAGTATCAAAATAGTAGATTCTGAGTTCGAATCTTATCAGGTTCTTAACCTGTTTTCTATTAACCCGAACGGGAGAATGGCGATTATTTCATATAATTTTAATACTATGCTACCTTTTTGCTTTTTTTTTTTTTTTTTTTTTTTAATTTCGCGAAGATTCATCTCAAAAATAAAAAAGCCCCACTAGGTCTATTCTGCAAGAACACTCCATCCTTAATTACAAACATCAAACTCATCTCCCTTCTCAAGCTACAGGGTTTAATTCAGTCAGAGGCCAAAACTCCCACCACTCAGAGGTAGTAGTAGTAGTAGTAGTAGTACAATTCTCAGGAGAGCTACTGCAGTTGAAACCACACTGTTGTTGTTGTTGTTCTCCTATTGAAGTGAGGCACCCACTAACCTCAGGCTCTCCCATATACAACAATCCTGCATCTTCTTCTTGCGCTACACAGCTCAGCTTTATCTCTCCATGCTCTGAGTTCAATACATTTTCGTTCGCCGACCCTTCTCTCGATGCCGCGATGGCTCGATTGCCACCGTTACTGGATCCGCCATCCTTTTCGTTCTCCTCTGTTTGCTTCTCGAGCAATTCCTTCAACTTCTGCAACTGTTCAAACAAAAGGGGAAAAAAAACGTAACATATTAGAGGTAGAATACGAGTAAATACATCATTAGTAAGTTAGTGACATAATTAGAACGGAAGTTAGATTTTAGCGCATAAGTTACAACAAATTAAAAATTCGACATGAGGTTGGAGATCAAGGAAATGTCGAAGGATCCTTGGCCGCTACCTGTCTGAGGAGGATCTGCTTCTCCCTGCGGAGGGCCTCGACGGCGGCGAAGAGGGCGTCGTGGTCGGCGCGCAATGCGGCGAATTCGTGCTCGAGCTGCTTGGACTTCCAGCGGGCGCGCTTGTTCTGGAACCAGATGGCGACCTGGCGCGGCTGCAGCCCCAGATCCAGCGCCAGCTGCGCCTTCTTCTTCGGCTCCAGCTTCGCCTGCACTTCGAACGTCGTCTCCAGCGACCGCACCTGCTGCTCGCTGAACCGCCTCTTTTTCGTCGACTCTCCTCGCCTCCCCCGCTTCCCCGCGAAGCCGTTCATCGACGCAAAGGGATCCGCAACTCCTGCAGCCTCTCCTAGAAACAACTCCCCGCTATGAGCCATTATTAATTGTTTCGGATCTTTTCTCTCTCCTTTTCCTTTTTTTTCTTTTTTTTTTTTTCTTTTTTGGATCCCAATTTACCTCCACCCTCTTCTTTTGTAGAATTGAGCTAGTTCTCCTCTTTTATATTTGGGGGGGTTAGTATGAGAAAATGAAGGGGGCGTGTGAGCATGAAATGCGGCTGCAGAGGGTATTAGAAGCTTCAGTTGCCCAGGTAGGCGCAGCGAACTTTTGCCCGCACCCGGTGCACGGATATCTCTCTATTCTTGCATTTTCAATACATCCACGCTCGTCTAGGAAAAATTTTAGAATACAACGGATATATTGGTGACGTGGCATAACAAATTAATTAAAAATCTTCTTTTAGATATATATGTCCCATCATGATTATAAAAAAATATTTTTATTGTATTTTTGTTTGAAAATAAGAAAGGTGGTTGGCTTGTTATTGGTGACGTGCTGCAGGTGTGATAGTGTAGAATTCCTCCTCGTCTAGAGGGGCTTTCGGGCAATTTGGGTTATCTGCGAATATATTATATAAAAGAAGGTAAAGGTGTACAAAAATTATCTGTACTATAATTCATTTTGAGTCGACTATTTAATCGTTCAAAATTTTAATTTTACTATTTAAAATTTTAATTTATTTAATTAAAGTCGGTCGATAATACTTTAACGTTAAATTTTAAGTTAATTATTTAGTATAATAAATTTACAGTTGCGAAAATTACATGGAGCATACTAATTAACATGGTAAAAATAAATGACAAATTTAAATTGTAAAGTCAAAATACTGTAGACTATTATTTGGGTCGGGAAGATCGAACCACACGTGTGCGTTTCAAAATTTAGATGTTCAAATTTCTAGATTCTCAAATAGCGGTATTCGGGTGAGGAACCAATGAGGATGCAACTCCAAAAATTAAAAGAAAGATTAAAAAGGGGAAAAAATTTGGCTACACCTCCTGTTGTTCTTCAATCAATGCTCAGTTTCTTACTATGTAATATTATTTATTGTACTAAGTTGTGTTAATTATCTAACACCCCTTGTGGATCTTTAGTGCGTGTTGATTTAGTATACATAATCTATTTATTACATTAAGTTGCACTGTAATTACTATTTTGTTGCACCATAAATGAAAAGTTGCTTTTTAGTTTCTCAGTTAAGTTTGTTTTTCATTTCACATGCCATTTTTGAGCAATGCTATAAAAATCGTCATAAAACTTATACTTTTGTCTTATTATTAAAAGTTTTTTAAAAAAATAGTTAAAATTTTGGATTAAAAGGTATAAAGCTTACACTCAGTTTTTTGATGCATAAATAGTATTTTTCTTTTTTTTTTATTATAATGAACGGTAATCACAGAATATAACCATATGTATGTGTTAAACTATCATAAAGTTAGTGTAAACAAATTTTAATTTCAGAAAAAGAAAGGGTTGCCGCTTAACTTATTGGATGATAAAAATTAAAATAAGTGGTCATTTGATTCCAGATTTGTAATAATTTTAAAAATATTTTATATTTTATATTGAGAATGACAACCTTGGTATTAATTATTAAGCCACTTGAGTTGAAATATTGTTATTAATTAACTATTTATAGCTTTTCATCAAGTATGGAGATAAAAATATCTCCTAATTTATGATAACGTAGTATTCCTATTATCTAATTAATGTACGATGATTATATTTTTTCACTAATATTTTTTACAACGGCTCAATTTGAATTGAAGGATAGTAATTTAAATATTTTTAGTAAAAAAATAAAAATTTATCAAAACTTTATAAATCGTGAACCAAATGGGCCTTTTAAAATAAAGGGATAATTTCATACAACTCTCTATAAACATATCAAATAGTAGATATATTTCTATATATAAAGTTTAACTTTTCATATTTATTTCTATAAAAATTCTAACATTTTCAAATATCCATTGTCTTTAGATCCGTTAGAAAAATATAATTAACTATAGATAAAATACTTTACCTTGATTAGTAATCGAATAAGGTAAATTGCTTTCTTTACCACTCTTATATTTGTGATGACAAAAATAACATTTTACTTATAAAGAAAGAATGTGACCGTTGAAAATTTTTGGAAGAATATTTTTGTACAATTCTAATAGTTGGGATGTTTGGAGGGGTATATTTGAGAGAGCAAAATATCATTTTTACTTATCTTCTGTTAAAAATTAAATAGTAATCTAATGGTAACAAATCAGAAAGGTAAATATGAATATCACCGGACTTTTGTAAAAATAAATATGAAAAATTAATCTTAGTAGGAATATATATGCTGTTTGATATATTTACAGGAAAGGGCACAGTATGAAATTATTCCTAAAATAAATCGTACGGTCCACGATGTATCAGCGAACTAGGTGCGGCGAGAAACGATCGACTGACTTAATCACGTGGTAAAAATTCTACGGTGCATGGCTTACCGATGAACCAGGCGCAAGCAAGTAACGCGTCCAATGGGCGAGGGACAGGTGTGTGTAGAATGCGTGCGTTCGCGGAGTTAAAATCGGGTGGGAATTGGATACAATTCCGTGGGCAGGATTCGCCCACATACTAAATTAATTCCGCAGCTAATTCTTAGCCAAATTAATTAATAGCGTTACTACAAGTTAATCACACCCAAAAATCAGAA
Source organism: Ananas comosus (assembly GCF_001540865.1). Lineage (NCBI taxonomy): Eukaryota > Viridiplantae > Streptophyta > Magnoliopsida > Poales > Bromeliaceae > Ananas > Ananas comosus. Next base: position 11,702,932 of record NC_033623.1, on the reverse strand, counting down.
GAAGCATACGTAGGAAAACACTAGGCACAAAGTTATATAAATTTTTTTTTATTTGAGAGATAGATAATATGCTATTCGTTTCTATTATTTTATTTAAAAATAAATTTAATTAAAAATATAAAGTAATTAGAATTTAAATTTAAAATTTTGAATATTAATTATTAAATTTTTTGTCACTTGCTCTGGGCAGTAGGTGAGTTGTAAGAAATTTGGGTTTGGATTGTGGGGTGCGCCATGGGAACGTTTGGACCAATGGGAGGGGGAATCGTGGACGGGTTTGCGACCATCATCTCGGCTCGCTCTCGATTGCATGCCGCTGCGGACGTGGCGCGGGAGATTCTGTCGCTTTGTGCGGGCAGTTAGCGTGCCCCTCGGATGTTGCCTTAAGTTGCCCGGACACTGTGGCGGTCTCACAGCGAATATCGTACGCCCTACGTGTCCATTCCATGGCTTTCTTGTCGCTTCTCCCTTTCCTTTGCTTTCCTTATGTTTGCTGCATTTGCTAACCGTTCTATTTGCCAGCAATAATAATTCATTAAAATTAAATTATTTAATTTAAAATATTTTAAATTTAATTTAAAATTTATGATTTTTTGTATTTCTAACTAAAATTTTATATCCATATAAATATAAAATTTTCGATGTGTCACAGATTTACCATATAGTCCGTTGAGACTGACGAAATAAGCTTCATATCGTTTGATACTTGCGAGTGTGCTTTAGCCTGAGGACGTCAAAGCTTAAAAAAGAAAAGAATGTGATACCCACAAAAAGAATGATAACACTAATCTGTTAACCTAGCTATAGTATTTTGAATGGTAATCAAGCCTACGAGATTAAGGCATCGTTCGATTAGGAGAATAAGCGGGGTTCCGCCAAACGGGGCGATTTTTTATCGGAATATTTTATTCCGGTCAAACCTTACTATTCCCAGTTATCCCGGAATAGCAAAAAATTTGCTATTCCAATGCTTAATTTCAAACTTAATTAAAATTATAAATTAAATTAACACTAAATTATATAAATATAATATGTTATATATTATAATATATTTTTTTATTATAAATTTATTAATTGTACTATATTAATAAATATTATTTATATTTAAATATTATAATAAATTATATTTATTAAATTTAAGTTTAAGTAGAATTTTAAAAAACTTTATAAATTTATTATAATAAATTATTTTTATTAATTGTTCCCATCCCTATTCTTATTTAAAAATTTAAAAATTTAAAATTTAAATTTTTAAAATTTATAATTTGTAATCTCAAAATTAAAGTTTAGAATTTTAAATTTTAAATTCTAAATTTTGATATTTTAAAATTTTGAAATTTAAAATTTGATATTTTATATTTTTTAAATTTAAATTTGATCTTAAATTTAAAGTTTGAGATTTAAAATTTAAAATTTAAAATTTTGATTTTAAAATTTGAGATTTCAAAATTTGAAATATCAAAGTTAAAATTTTAAAATTTAAAATAAATTTAAAAATTAAAAATTTAAATTCAAATATAATAGGTAGGTATATAATATCATTATTTTTTATTTATTAAAACTCACTACACTTCTTATTCCATCTAATCTAACCAAACGCTATTTTTTTTATTCTCAGGAATAACCTAATTTTCATTCAAATGCAAAATTGATCTAATCACTGCTTATATTTCAATTTATACCTATCCCTGGAATAGCCACTTTTTACTTATCCCCGAACCAAACGATACCTAACACCCCGTTTGGTTCGGGATTAAAGGAGGGGATAAGGGGGTTATCCCCCCTCTTGTACCCAAACAAAAATCTGGGTGGGTGGGAACAACTTGTTCCCACCCATACCGGGTTGTACTAGGTATGGGTGGGAACAAGCTTGTTCTGTTCCCACCCCGCCGGGTAGAGAGAGAGAGAGAGAGATTTTTATTTTAAATTAAAATTTAAATTTTTAAAATTTATAATCTCAAAATTAAAATTTATAATTTAAAATTATAAATTTTAAAGTTTAAATTTTAAATTTGATATTTTTAANATGAATTTTCTAATGCTTTTAACACCCCGTTTGGTTCGGGGTTAAAGGGGGGACGATAAGGGGGTTACCCCCCCCCCTTTAACCCCAAACAAGAATTTTGGGGGTTAGGGTTAGTTAACCCCACCCCAACCCAGGAATAAGGATGGGATTAAGTTAGTCCCACCCCTATTTTATTTTTAAATATAAATATAAATTTTAATTTTTAAATTTTAAATTTAAAAATTATAATTTTAAATTTTAAAATTAATATTTATTTTAAAAAATTCAAATTTTAAAATTATTATTTTTAATTATTTAAATTTTAAATTTAATATTTTATATTTGTAACTTTAAGTTTTTAAATTTGAGATTTAAAAAAATATATTTTAATTTTGAATTTTAAATTTTAAATTTTAAACTATTATTTTTAATTATGTAAATTTTAAATTTAAATTCAAATATAATAATTGGGGCAATATCATTATTTTTCTATTTATAACTACCCACTATCCTTTTTACTCTACTTACTCTAACCAAATATTGTTTTGCTTATATCTGAAATAAATTCAATTTTCAACCAAAACACAAAATTACTCTAACACCATCTTAGCCCTGGACTTAATCCTATCCCTAAAATAACTAGCTTTTACTTAACCCCGAAGGCATCACAAAAAAGGTAAATATGTATGGCCAAAAACGGCCTTATCTACCTCCACATACGTCAAGACGCAGACATTCCCTTAACTGAATTGTGCTGCTAGATCTCTTCTGCCCTTACATGACTATACTATTGGCTTTGCTAGTGTACAATATTGGCTATAAATTAAGTACCCAGTTTAATTAATTTAAGGAAATTTGCTTATGGATTTTTCTTTTAGAAAATGCAGAAATGTCTTACTAGACCACCAGTGACATAGTAGTCAGGTTTTCGAATCTCAGCTACGCGGTTGAGACTTTGAGTTTCTATGTTAGTTTAAATTCGGAAAGATGTCGTCGGCATCAAATTAATATACATATATGCTTTATGTCTGGGGAGGTTTGGGTTGTAGGGATTTATGTGCAGAATATATAGAAGTTAATTGTCCTTCAAAAACAAAAAAAAATTAAGTTTTTGCTGAGAATTTACCTTACCAAAGGAACTAATATTTGTTATTTATGTAAGCAGGTAATTTAGTTAAGAAGAAGATGAGCTAAATATTAAGGCTGGCTTACTAATGAGTTGATGACTGCAGCAATTCAACTGGATTAGGGGCGGCCAATTTCAGCATCTGTACTGTTTGATAAAATACTATTTAATTAAATTGTGTTGTTAGAGAAAATATTATATTAAAATTTTCTTTGCGAGTGTTTTTTTTTTTTTTTTTTTCTTTTTGCAGTATAATTAGAAGTATAAAATCAAAGCATTAGAATGAAAAATATTTTGGCTTTTTGCGCGTCGATTAATTCAATGGATTCCTCATGGCATATAAACTATACCAATGAAAACTTCAAATTAGAATTTTTAGTGTAAAGTTAAAATTTTTTACATTATTTTATTATAAAAAGAACAAACAAGTTACAATTATTATCTATCATTTTTTTTGTGTGTGTGTGTGTGTAGTGTAGACCAAAGTATAAGATATGAGGGCACTAAAAATAACTCGAGAAACAGCTACGTATAACTAGAAATTTTGTGTTTTTTAGTATGTGGCCCACATAACAAGACATGTTTGTCACAAATAGAGCTCGTTAGGATTTGTTCCTTTTAGAACTATAATATAATTGTTTGTTGAAGCACTTCAACAACTTCCTAACCAATCAGATCTGTCAACTTGTAGATGCAAAAATCATGTTCCAGATAAACTAAATGCTTAAGATCTTTATCCTTCGCAAAACGTCTACCTCTCCCTTCCAGTAGCCTCTCAAATATTGTTTTTAAAAAAAACAAGTCCACAAGCCGAAGCAACCGAGCAAATAATAATTAAGATGATACCAAATAAATAAATAAATAAAATAACATGCTTGCAGTAGTGCTCCATCTTTAAGTGGTACTCCATATTGCTAGAAGTCAAACAAAAAAATATAACTTAGAATAGATGGCTAAGGATTTAATAATTAATAAATAAAGTTTCGAAATCTAATTAATTATTTTATATTTTTATCTGAATTTATTTTTCAAATAAATGGACGAAAGGAATAGCTTTTAGTCTTTTTCTCTCTAAAAAAAATTTAAAATCTGTGTAGTTAAATTCGGTGTCAAAGTGAATTTTAAATCATAAATCTAACTAATCAACTATATTTTTTGTACAGAAAAATAGGGTGTACAAAATTTCTGCGCAAAGAGTTACAGAAAAAAATATGCCCGAAACGTGCGTGGTGAGATGGATTAGATTGAGAGAGGCCTGAGGGTACAGCGGAACCCATCATGAGACACGGGCCGACACGTGACACGGTTGGGTGGCGACTCTAACAGTGACGGACGCTGACAAATAAGCACATTATTTTATCTTATCCCGGGGCTAAGGATGGGGGGCTGTGACGTGTACGAGCCCACCCAATGGCGTTGATTTCGTCCGACATGGTGCCATCGCGGGTCGACGTGGCCCAATGGGCGGCCGACGGGTGTCCGTGGGGAGCCGTGGCTCCGCTGTTTGCTGTACCCCGCGTGGCCTTCCCAAAGTGGGGACACGTGGCGCTCCGTGAGGTGGTCGATCGGATCGTGTTGGCGTCGGCGTCGTGGTCGTGCGCCGTGGTCGGTAGGGAATCCTCGGGGCCGACCAGTTTTGTCAAACTCCCTATGCAAACAAGTCTCCATTTCCGGATCGGTCCGGCATTTCCCGCGAATGAGTTTCACCGAAAGTGGAATGGCATGGAGCGATTTTCCTTTTTTTGAGAAAAAAATAACATACTATAGTTTCATTCAACTAGAAAGTAAACTTAGCGACAAATTGAGACAACCAGGACCTCGAAGGACAAAAAAAAAAAGAAAAAAGAAAAAAGAAAAAAAGCCAGCACTGGACCCAATAGATAAACAAAAGAAGGAAAGACAAAAGAAAAACAACGCAATTCAGCTATATAAACGATCCCACCAGTCTCTAATCTCCATTAACAAGCTCCCCAACGCCCGTCCGTGAATATTTATATGGTTAAAATTTTATCTCATTTGCAAATCTAAGTCTAAAATTTTATAGGAATAGAATTATTTAATCGGTTTGATCTTATATATTATATATAATTTTACAAAGTTTTAAAATACAAAAGAAGTTATTTTTCGCATCCTAACATATAAAAAAGTGGGAAAAAATTTAAGAATTGATTCTCAAACTTATTTTCCTCATGTTATATTATCAAAATTAAAAATAAATTTATTTTTAACTCTTATAAAATTATGTGCAATCAGTAAGTTCACTAGAGTAGAGGTGCCTATTGAACAATTCAATAAAATTTATATTTGTTTGCCCAACTTGAAAGTTCGGCGTGCATTTGCAAAAGTGCTAAAATTTAATAGGTCTCGATATTTTTTTTTCTATTTCTATTTATGTTTTAGTTTGTTGTAACTTATCTTAGATCCTAACTCATTTTTTTCAGGGCACTACAGTTTATTCTGCCTTGATGCGTGACGAAGTCAATTACAGAAGAAAAAGAGAGAAAAAACAAACAATTAATTGTTGCAGTTTTTTTAATTATCTTGTATTTTAAAGACACGTTTTTTGCAAAACGCATAAGCCCCGTTTGGTTCGGGGGCAAGCGGAGATAACGAAAGTTATTCATGCTGTTCCACCAAACGGAAAGATATTTTACCGGAATATTTTATTACGGTTAAACCTTGCTATTACCGGTTATTTCGGAATAGCAAGAGATTTGCTATTCCACAATTTTGATGGAATAGTATTATTTCAATACTTAATTTCAAACATACTTAAAATTATAAATTGAATTAAAACTAAATTATATAAATATAATATGTTATATATTATAATACATTATTTTTATTACAAAATTATTAATTGTACTATATTAATACATATTATTTATATTTAAATATTACAAGAAATTTATAATAAATTATATTTAAATATTATAATAAATTATTTTTATTAAATTTAAGTTCAAGTAGAATTTTAATAAAATTTATAAATTTATTATAATAAATTATTTTTATTAATTGTTCCGATCGTTATTCTTATTTTAAAAATTTAAAAATTTAAATTTAAATTTTTAAAATTTATAATTTGTAATCTCAAAATTAAAGTTTATAATTTTAAAATTTAAATTTGGATATTTTAAATTTTTGAAAATTAAACTTTTGAAATTTAAATTTTGATATTTTTAAATTTAAATTTGATCTTAAATTTAAAAGTTAAAATTTTAAATTTAAAAATTTAAATTTAAATTTAAAAAATTTAAATTTAAATATAATAAGAAGATAATATCATTATTTTTTATTTATAAAACCTACTATCTTCCTTATTCCATTTTACCTAATTAAACGCTATTTTTTTTATTCACAGAAATAAGCCAATATTCATCCAATTGAAAATTTATCTAATCCCCGCTTATATCTCAATTTATACCTATTCCTATAATAGCCACTTTTTGCTTATCCCCAAACCAAACAATACCATAGTGTGCGTTTCGGGTATAAGTAAAAACTGCTTATTCTAGAGATAGGTGCAAGTTCAGATATAGGTAAAAATTAGACAAATTTTATGTTTGAATGAAAATTAGGTTGTTCCTAAGAATAAAGTAAAAGGGATAATTGCCTATATATCACTCAAAACTTCGGAAATATCTCATTACCTCTGCCTTTTTTTTTCTTTCCAATATACCCTTCATATGTTTCCTCCGTTATTTCAAAATAGCTCTACAGTTACCACCTGTTAAGTTAACTTGGGTTAAACGTGAATTAAATATCTAACACAGTTAAAAAAATTAAAATGCCAATTTTGCCCTTAACTTAACTGCAAATAAGAAATATTGGTAACGGTAGAGGGGTATATTTGAAAATATCAAAAGTCAAAATACTTTTTGTGTCCCTAACTTTTTGTGTCCCAGCACAATATTGTATGAGATAATTAAAATATAAGTAATTTATTAGTTATGAATATTGTATGAGATAATAAAAATATATTAATTAATTAAATAAATATAAAAAAATAATTTAACTTTTTAATTAGTTAGTAAATTATTTTTATTATTTAAGTAATAAATAATAATTTAAATATATTAATTAGATGAATTAATGATTTAATACCGTAATTAAAATTAAATTTAGATTTTAATTAATCTTGTTCCCACTCAGGAACATGCTTGTTTCAGAAAAAAGATGGAATAAGAGTTTCAGCCTTATACCAGCTTATTTTAGAAACTCGAGAGTTACTGTTCTCGGATACCAAATATATCGTTTGGGAATAAAGTGGGGGAACAAGGACTTAATCCTCTCATTGTTCCCCAACCAAACATTAGAAAGTGGAACAACTTTGGTTCTAAAGTCAAAAATTTATCGTAAAACAAATATAGAATGTGGAATAAAAACAGTTCTAAAGTCATTAACTTTTCATCAAACAAAGTAGTGACAAAAGAATAATTTTCATGTAATCTTTACTTCAAACTGAAAGTTATTTTTAGACTTAAAAATTCAATTACACGCGAATAAACATGCTTTTTATTTGTCAGTAAGATTTAATCTTAACGTGCCAAAAAGAACAGTAGAAATTAAAGGAGCATACAGCAGGTCAACATTCATAAACATTATGTCACGTTTGTGTACGAAAAGTATTTAACATTTTTAGTGTAGAAAAAACTACAGAACTGCCTAATGGGCTTCAATCATAAAAGTTTTAAGAGTTAATTTAATACAAATTCCTATAAATATAGTAAATAATAAATATATTTTTATAAAATTCAACTTTCATATATTATTCTTGCAAAAGCCCAGATATTTTCAAATATATTCTTCTGATTTGTTACTGTTAAAGAACCGTTTTATATTTTCAATTTTATCATCATAAATATATCCCTCAAAAAATCATAATAGTATAATATAAAAGGGATAAAAATATCAAAAATTAACCAGCGTTAATTTTTAATCTATGGTTAACTAAATTTTTCTAACATCCACTATATTTGTAGGAACCTATATGAAATTAACCCGAAGTTTAAATTTGATATTTTTAATTGTTTTGAGGCGAGAAGCTACTTAAGTAGTTTTTAATTAGAAAACAGTTAATACTTCTTTGAATAATCCTATTCGAAATAACTTGCATAAGCTAAATGGTTTTAGGCAAATTACCGTCCGCTTGAATTTTGACCTGATTGTAATTTATCAATCATCAGCAATTCAAAAGTTGCATTATAATCGTCTTGTTTCAATCAATCCCTAACTTTTCTGTATTTTCTAACTTTCAATAGTACGTGATTGTCATATAAGTTAAGAATAGATACATACTATTCTTCTTCTTTTTTGAAAGAGAGAAAAAGGTAGCACGCTACCCGCTTCGTTTATTTCCTTTAGAAATAAATTTAGCTGGAAATGTGAATTAATTAGGATTCGAACTTGGGACTTCGGGTATTAACCACCAAGCCCCTTGTTATTTGCTCTAAGGACGGTCGGTGATACATACTATTCTTAATCTAGAGGATACGCGACAGTCACATGCTAATAACAGTTAAAAATGCTGATTAAAGAAATAGTAGTTTGTTTAATTCTGGAAATGTATAGGAATATGAACCCTAGAATTGGGAGCAATAGATGCCACCAAGGTTCTCCATCAACAGTTGATGAGCCACCGACCGTTCATAAAGTAAGTGGCAAAGGGTTTGGTGATTGGTATTCGAGACCCGAGTTCAAATCCTAGTTGATTTATATTTCCAGCTAAGTTTATTTTGAAATGAAATAAACGAAGCGGGTAGCATGCGTGCTACCTATCTCTCTCTCTCTCTCTCTCTCAAAAAAAAAAAAAAAAAAAAAAAAAAAAAAAAAAAAAAAAAAAAAAAAAAAAAAAAAAAAAAACAAAGGGCAGTTTTGATGAGCCACTGAAATCGACTGCACTACCTTTATTTCTCTTTAATTATTCCAATCGTTCGTCGCCTCTCCACATCAAACAGTTTTTTTTTATTCCCGTTTGCTGAGCTGTGACTAAGTTTTAAAAAAGCACGCAAAATAAAAAATAAAAAAAAAACACACACACCATATCTCGTGCACAATTTTCTATTTATTTATACAGGGACGAAGCTACGTGGAGGCCCAAGGTGGCCATGGCCTCCCTTAACTTTTCAATATTTACTTAATGGTCCTCAATTGTTTTTTTTTATTTTGTGGACCATGGATTGCTTTGGCCTTCCTAGTTTTCAATATTTTCTTAATAGTATGGTGCCAACATAACTCGCTCTCTCTTTCTCTTAATCGGTAACTCTTTTATGGGTGAAAATATATTAAAAGCTTCTGTTTAGAGAGTCTTTTGTAATATATTTCTCTACTTTAAAAATTTTATTTAATAATTTTTTAAATTTTTATTTATCTTAGGTGAGCTCTTTTATTTGACTAAATTAAGAATTGTACTAATATTCTAAATAGAAATTACTGTTAGATTTAGTAAAATTTCTAAGTTATTTTAATGTAATAATATAAATAAAATAATTAGAAATTAAACATATGAAAATAAAAAAAAATAAAGTTAATACTTTTAGATTATTTATTTAATTAATAATTTTTTAATAAAAAATTTTTAATTAGGAAAAATTTTGTTTATTATTTATTACTAAAGTTTTTATTTAAATATATTTTGGCCCCTCTCAAGTTTGAATCCTAGTTTCGTCCCTGTTTACACACAATAGTTCACAACGGGGCGGGGGCCCTTCTCGCCCTGTCTCTGTTCCGTTCCTTCATGAAATTTTCAAAAATTATGTTAAAGTAATTTTTAATTAGCGTAAATTTAAAATAATAAAATTATTATTTTAAATTTCATGCAATTATTAAATTTATTTATTTTTTATTGTACAATTGTTTATTCCGACACATCAAATCAAATTATTCAAAATATGTAATAATTTATAAATACAATATACTAACATACTTTATAATAAAATTTGAAAATTAATTATTTGATTAGATAGTTCGGCTATTAGACTCTATGAGTATAGATTCTTTTGTACTCATAAGTTTTTTGTCGTTAGATCTACTAATTTAACCATTTCTATCCGTTAGATTATAATATTCAACCAACCATCCACTCAATCCTAGGGGATCACTATCATCTTTAATCGGGGACCACTATTAGCCTAATCGCACATCTTTTCATCCAACGGCAAAAAATTTCTGACTACAAAGGGGTTAGATATTCTCGTAAGAGTATAGTAGCCCTAGCTTTAGATTCTTTTGTATTCATAAGTTTTCGGCCGCTAGATCTGCCCCTTTCACTAAGCCCCTTATTTATCTTTAGAATATAACGTCCCCAATATGTGCATAATCTATTTTCAAGAAAATTAAGAGAGTTGAGTGCAAAATAGAAATTATAGTTTGGTGCAAAATTTACAATAAACTAAATGTTTGGTGACAAGTGAAATTTCTCATGAAGAGACCAAGTTTTATTGGGCCTCTTGGCCTTATTCTTTGTATATAGTTTTCGGGCTTAATTCGGCCAACGTGGCCGGGTAATGGTTAAGTTGCCTAAGTTTGGTCCGACCCATTTGAGCAACCAATAAGGATAAAGGATAAATTCCCACAAAAGGGAAGTTGTTTTAGGCATTTTCTTTATGTTGGAATAATATTCTGGTGTGATGGGAGCAAGGAATTTGAATTTTTTTTTATTCTTAAAGATTTCGACATCCATGATTTGATAGGGTTAATATGTTTTTACATGCGAGATAATTTATTTTATTTTGAAAATAACTTGAATGCTGAATACAATATTTTATTATAAATATTTACTAAATAATATGAACTTAAGTAAATTGAATAAATATATATAATACCGAAGAAATATTTATGCATCCAAATAAGTCCTTAGAAGTTATGGCAAAAGGAGCTGCAATCTAAAATAAATCTAGCGGGTACTCAGAAACAGTACAAAAACCTCTCACAATATATAATATATTTATATATGGTGTTGAATAACTTCTCTATTTCTAAAGCGAAAATCACACAATAAAATATGGATAGAAAACTGATATAAGCATTTTGAGTTAAGCATTCCGAATTCCAAAAGTGCAAATCTATACCTACATATTATTTCTCCTAAAAGTTGCCATATGGTAATTTTTCCTTCATTGTTGAGTGTGAACTTTATTCTCGTTCAAACCAGCTCAAGTCTTTTATCTTCCTCTTCTTTCGGCTGTTATCTTCGTTCATCAGCAAGATAAATCTCATTGCTTATCATCGTTTTTTTCATTGCCGTTTTTTTTTTGTCGATATTTTCTATTTTTTTAAATTATCTATCTGTCGCATCGCGCGGGTTACTACGTACACTAGTATCAACATCAAACTTACACTTTTAGCACAGAAATTTTTTCTCTATTAAATACAAACAGTGTTATAGTTAGTTCACGTTTCCATATTATTCAAAAGTACAAATACAATAACTTTTTTTAAACATCTAAACATGGAATTTTCATATTATCCTTAATTAATTAAACTATTTGCGATCTCATATGACACACTAAAATTAGTTTCGATTTTTATTTCTGGAGCAATGCTACATGTACACCTACTTTCCAGGTTTAAAGGACCAAGATTTCCTCATCAACTTTCTTTAATACTAAAAAAATTTAAAAAAAGAGTTTTTAAACCTCATGTCTTGAAGTATCAAATTTACATCCTATAAAAAAGTGTACAAATAGTTTTTTTTTCTTTTTCTAGTACGGAATAAGATAAATGCAACATGTTGAGTGAGGAATCCTCCCATTCTCATGTGGGGTGAGGAGTTACAATCACGCATGGAAAGGAGTGGAGAGGAGGCTCCCATGTCAAAGCATTTGAAAACACAAGTTAAAAAAGGCTTCATTATTCCCCGTAACACAAAAGGCATCATCATCATCATCAACACCCAACCCAAAGAAAGATAGGGCAAGTACTACTAGTGAGAGAAAGAGACATTGGGAACAAAAAAAAAAAAAAAAAAAAAAAAAAAAAAAAAAAAAAAAAAAAAAAGGGTTTTGTGAAAGTTTCTAGTTGTTCACTAATTAAGCAGTAGAGTGATTGAGTACTAAGTTTCCAAAGATGGGTTTGTTTACCAAGTTTGAGTGTGTAGGGGTAGGAGATTAAACACCTTTTAAAGGTAAGTACACTAAGTTGTCAAAAACATATATGGCATTAGAAAAGTTGTCATGTGATGGGAGTGTGAGATGGGGATCCAATGCATTAGAAAAAGGAAAAAAGAAGAATAATAATAATAAAAAAAAAGGTGTGCTTTTTGGAGTGTGCGTGTGAGAGAGGAGTGTTTCAATGTGGATTCCTCTTTTTCCTCACACTCAAAAGAAACCCTAGTCAACTTGTGCTTGTAGCCCTTAATCGCTATTGACAAAATCTCATCATCCAACTCAATATTGTTAATTAGAACTAAAGAACCATGCTTATAAGCTCCATGCATGTCTCCACAAACAAAACTATAACACAGACATAATGTGTAAAATTTCTTCATTTATCAGCTTAAACTTTTAAGCTGGTCGAGTCGAAGATGCTTGCGAAGTAACAAAATCATTAAGCATCGCAAGCTTGAGCTAGATCTTATGAAACTCGCATATGACGATGGATATGATTACTTGTTTATATAACAAAGAAAAGTTTACATCTCCAAAGTGATCTATTTCAAATCGAACTGGTACTTTTGCAGTATCATTTGAAAGCCACAGTCACTAACAAAGAAAAAGGAAAATGAAAGTAAGGTTTAAAGATAACAGATTCCCTGACCTTTAAGGCTCTAATGTGGGTAAAAACATACCATATTTCTAAATACAAAACAAAATAATTATAAATCATTTCCAAGGTATATTATGGTACATACAAAGAACACATGCATGTGATGCTGCACAGAATCATGTGTAGAAAAGAAACAAAAATGAAAAAAAAGAAGAACAGCTCAGAAGAGACACTGATAGTAACTGGTAAATGTTGCATCCCATATTATCTGCAAATAAGGAACTAAAAAAACAATTAATACATACACCTTGGTACTTATCATCAACCATAAATCCTAACTAATTTATATCAAATCTACGACGTAGAGAAGGATATCAGCATCATATTCATGCTGCCTAGTGATGATATCTCTTGATTTGGCGAAGAATCTTGAAACATCCGATAAACAAATAGTTCACAATAAAAGCTTTCTTCTTGTAGTAGGATCATATAAAGACCATATAAAGACCTTACAGTAAGATTAATAAAGCTTACGGAGTTCATCACACGGTGAATCCACCGGAAGAAGCCTGAAAAATCACACAAAAGCGAAGAAAAAATAGAAATTTTTGTTATTCGCAGTCGTAAGACCACCATTTGACAAGATCATAAGAGCATACCTCTATTTTAGAGATGGATGCATTTAAACCAAAAATAAAGTAGGTACACTAAAATATCGCTGTATCAGCAAGATCTAAGGCGAAATAAGCACTTTGACACCTGAGGAGATTACCATAATTGAGATCAGCTTTACAAGTTCTAACCTCTTGATGCTGATTAAAAAAAAAAAAAGCAAAATCAGCAAAGTAAGGTTAGTAGGGCACTAAAAAGTAGAATAATAATAATTTAAAAAAGAATAAACATGATTTTATTTTATTTTATTTTTTAAAAAAAGTGGACGAGAAACAAAAAGAAGATCCTTCAATCAAAAGGTAATCATGATAACCTTTTTCCCTTCCTGTCAGAAAAGAAAACAGAGAAAGTAATCATAACTGCTTAACAAGTAAGATCAAGAATGTAAGAAGAGAGAGAGAAAGAGAGAGAGAGAGTGTCAAAACCCATCATCATTACACCAATCTGCATCTTCTCCCTCTCATATGCAGAAAACAACAAACAAACATGGCAGGAAACATCCTCGAAGCAGCAAGTAATCATCATCAGCAAACAATCAAAACCCTTTTTTTTTGGAACAAAAAATGTTAAAAAAAAAAAAAAAAAAAACAGAAGAAGTATTCATTAGCAACCTGGAATTGATCACCATCCCCACATACATATGGCAGAATTTTCTTGGAGAAGTGTTTCAATTTGGGAGCTATAGCTGAGGGGAATGAAGCCTGGTCCGAGATCTCTACAGAAAAAAGGCGATCTGCTCGATCTCCGCCGGCCTCGAGCCAGACAACATTCCCCTCAACTAAAAAAACTCCCCTTCTTCCATCTTCCATCTTCCATCTTCCATCTCTTCTCAGCTCATGCTCACGCTCACGCTTATACTGGGTCACGCTTATACTGTGTCACGCTCATACTGGGTATGTATGTATAGTAATGAAATGAGAGGAGAGAGAAAGCGCTGGTCATGATAGGTGAAATGATTACTTTTCTCGGGTCAGATTTTTTTTTTTTTTTTACTCACACACACATACAAAAAAGAGAGAGATATAAAAATAATAATAATAATAATAATAATAAATAGTAGATAGAGAGAGAGAGAGAGAGTAATAAAAGCGAAGCAGTGATGGGGGGTGTGGGCACAGAGCCCGACCCTACACATCTGGGTATTCAGAAATGACCACGACCTCTTTATCCGCGCCCCTTCCTCTGCCTCCTCACCTCTATCCTCTTATATAGATCGACAAGCGCCGCATCCGCCGCTCGTTTTGATATGGACGGGTGAGATGGCCCCGGAGAGGAGAGAACGCAAGAAGGAAATTTAAAATGGGAAACCCTAGGATGGATGGATGGATGGATGAATGGATGGATGGTTACGGGGAGGGAGGGAGCACGAAGTGGGGGAGTGGTTGAGTAAATGCGCGTCCCGATAACGGAAAAACTCCACCCACCCCCCTCCCCCACTTTTTTCTCAAATTTGAGCCCCCCGCGATTCCGCGATTCCGTGAATTCAATTTTGTTTGTTGCGTTTTTATACAGTAGTATTCTATTTACTTTATTTATTATTATTATTTTTAGGTCGCACGCTACCTGCTTTGTTTATTTCATTTAGAAATAAATTTAGCTAGAAATGTGAATCAACTAGGATTCGAACTTGGGTCTCTGATACCAACCATTAAGTCCTTTGCCATTTGCTCTATGAACAGTTGGTTCACTTTATTTATTATTATTAGACCTAACGTTAAAATACTATCAATAGCACCAAGCTATTGGTGCTATTAGGTTTCGGCTCTTGGATGAAAAAATATAGGGTTAGAATGATGTGGGCCCCTAGGGTTGAGTGCGTTATTAGATTAATAGTATAATCTAACAGTTGAAAATAGTCACGGATTAAATCTAACGGTGGAAAATTTGATAGCACCAAATGCTTGGTAGTATCGATAGTATCCCAGCATGACTCATTATTATCATGTAAAAAATATAGTTCATATAAAACAATTATGATTCCAACTAATAGTCTAGTTGGTATTGAAGCTGATCTAAAATAATAAAAACAAAAATAATTAATGTTGACGAAAGTACATACTACGGAGAGAAAGAAAATGTCGTTTTATCGTACTTTTTAATAGCACGTAACTTAATATCTCCATAATTTCAAACCAACTTAACATTTTAGTGCTAACCATAAAGTTCTTAGCCAATTATACTTTTAAAATTCTAAAAGGAGGTGTTTCTTTACTTAGATGTTTATCTCATACGCTATGTTTTAAAAAAATCTCTAAGAAGGTATTTGTTTTCTCAAAATATAATTTAGAAAAAAGTTTTCTAGCTAGAAAAGTAATTATTGTCTGCTTCATTCCTAGAAAAAATATATATAAATTATTTTTTATGTTTTATAGAATTTTTTTATTTTTTGAATTGTTTTATGTAGAAAACAAAAACTATGGAAAAAAAATTTTTTATGAAAAATTTTTTGTTCAAAAAATAGTTTTACACACGCGGCTTAATTTCCTAGAAACCAAATACCTCCTAATAGAATCATCAAAATATAAAAAAATAAAATATCAATCTATAGTTTATATACAAAATAAGTGAACAAAAGTTTAGAATCTTCCAATTTTTTTTCAACATATCCCTTTATATCATAAAAAAAAACATCTATATTTAAAATACTTTTATAAAATTTTCTTCGATTTTACACTCAATTTATTTTTTTAAACTCTCTCTTTCACACGATTAAAGTATTTAAATGAATTCAACGTTAACAGATAAAACTAAACTGCACGAAATCTATTATAATAATTCTTCCTTTTTTTTTACCCAAACTTAGACAATTACAATTAAACAAAATTCATTAATTTTCAAAAACTCACAAATAAAACTCTCTCTCTCAAATTTTAATATTCCCTTCTTAATGCAAAATGTGCGTTGTGCGCGCACTTCTGCAAATATATATATAAAAAAATTTAGACACTAATTTCTTACAAATCAAACAATGACACTTTATCTTATGCTAATTTTTCAAACTATTTCATGCCATAATTTTTCATAGATGTTGCCAATAATCTATATTCCTATACCTATACATATATATGTTGATTCTCAATAACTTGCATATGTAGTATCAGCATCTTCATTCTAAGGAGTGGGTCTCACTTGTCAGGTTCTTTTTTGGATTCGATCCAGTAATATTTTCTCCTTTTGAACTGGGTTTTCTATATATTTGAAACCGAACTCCCTTGAACCGTCTTCATCTGCCAAATTCTTTTTCGGGTTCGATTTGATTTTTTTTTCTTTATTTTTGGGTTCGCTCCGGTAATATTTCCTCACATTTGTACTATTCACTTAAAAAATAACTATATTTTTTATTCCACTTAAACATTTTTACTTGTCATGTTCTTTTTTTTGGACTTGGTCTGTATTTACACACTGGGCGCAATTAATTATTTCTCCTGTGCATGGGGTTGTCATCACGGGATTATTATTGAGTTTTTTTTTTTTTTTTTACCACATAAGTCCAAGTTATTTTTAGCTGGTATTTATTGTGGGTTTTTAATAAAGGGTTATGGGGTTTGAAACAATGTGGGTCACTGTTTACAAGCATGTTTTGGACCTTTTGGTAGGTTCCTGAAATAGTTATGGGTTTTTTTTTTTTGTTTTTTTTTTGCTTTTTAAGAAAGAAAATAAGATGGAAAATGATGTTAATCGATTCTTAATTTTCTAAAATTGTATCACAATTAATGATGGAATTAAATCCAGCCAGTGATTAATGACTCAATTTGTTAAATCTAAATGTTTGTATCCATATTAATCTGATTAATAACAACACACCGATCGAGATATTCATGTATAACATTATTGTCAAATATTACGTTAATTAATTTGTAGGTTTCATGATTATGAAAATTCAATATTCAAATGCAAGTAGAGTATCAGGAACCATTTTTATTTTATGTAAATATATAACTTATTAAATCTGGTCAATAAATTTTGGACAGTTTTAAAATATTTCGAAACCATGTCATCACGTGGTATTAATTAAGAGGAATAATAAATAATAAATAGTTACAACAGATTTTTTTTTTTTTTTGAGAGATAGGTAGCACGCTACCCGCTTTGTTTATTTCATTTAGAAATGTAGCCATGTGGTGTGTCCACATTGGCGAGTCTTGATTTAACACGATCCACTTAAGATGTGGATTGTGATTTATCCTAATAGGTTTAGGATAAGAATAAATTATATATTTCCAACAAGAAATAAAGTTAGCTGGAAATGTGAATCAATTAGGATTCGAACCTGTGTCTCGGGTACCAACCACCAAGCACTTTGTCACTTGCTTTAGGGACGGTTGGTAATAGTTACAATAGATTGCATTACAAATAGTGAGGAAATACAATTTGAAATAAAATACTTATAAAAAAAACACAATTCACATATTTCAATTAATATTTTCACCTTTATATCGGCTAAATGAATAGTAATACTTAAAAATAAAAACAACANAGGTAGCACGCTACCCGCTTCGTTTATTTAATTTAGAAATGTAGCCATGTGGTGTATCCACATTGGCGGGTCTTGATTTAACCCGATCCACTTAAGATGTGAATTGTGATTTATCCTAATGGGTTTAGGATAAGAATAAATTATATATATATTTCCAACAAGAAATAAATTTAGCTGGAAATGTGAATCAATTAGGATTCAAACCTGTGTCTCGGGTACCAACCATCAAGCCCTTTGCCACTTGCTCTAGGGACGGTCGGTAATAGTTACAATAGATTGCATTACAAATAGTGAGGAAATACGATTTGAAATAAAATACTTATAAAAAAAACACAATTTACATATTTCTAATTAATATTTTCACCTTTATATCGGCTAAATGAATAGTAATACTTAAAAATAAAAACAACATGTTCTGTAAATTGTATAGATTCGATAAAAATATAAAATATAATTTCTAACGTCTAGATGACTTGGTGTTATTAAGTTTTCTGCCATTGGATTAAAAAATATATGGTTAGGATGATATGCTAGGGTTGAATGGGTGATTAGTTGAATAGTATAATCGAACTGATGAAAATGATAAAAAAGGTAAATCTAACGGCAGAAAACTTGAGTGTATATATTAAATATATATATACGGAGGCCTCCATGCTCTTAAGAGCACAACAACCCTTCTCTCTCTCTCTCTCTCTCTCTCTCTCTCTCTCTCTCTATATATATATATATATATATAAAATTGAGCTCCTATACTTTTAAAAGTACCAAGTCATTGGTACTTGTAAGTTTTCGGCCCTTGGATTAAGGAATGTGCGGTTAGAATGATGCGGGCCCCCTAGGGTTAAGTGGGTAGTTGGTTGAATAGTATAATCTAACGGATAAAAATAATCAAAGACATAGATCAAACGATAAAAAATTTACAAACACCACGTGCTTGGTGCTTTTACAAGCACCATAGCCGGACTCTATATATATATATATATATATATATATATATATATATATATATATATAGAG
>NC_033623.1:11647990-11683036 GCF_001540865.1 Ananas comosus | reverse complement strand
ATACATACATACATATATATACATACATGTATATGTATATGCGCATACATATACATATATATATATATATATATTCCGTCTCCCGTACTTTCGAAAGTACGGGAGGCCCCATACTTGTAAGTTGTTTTCGATGATAGGACGTTCCATTCGACGATCGGCTTCGTTAGGTAAGATCTACCCTATTGGAACTATTTAAAAACCAAATTTTAGATTTTTTTGACATCATTTACTAAGCGATCAAAAGGTCTAAAAAATGACTATTTTAACGGTCGATGTGGCACATTTTTAATTTCAACGGTGTAGCAGTATCCAAATTACATGAAAATTTAATAGAAAATTCTACTTAACATCAGTAGCAAGATCAATACTTCCGATTTAAAATTTGAATCCTTTATCACTGTTTTTTATGAGATTTTCATTTTCAGCCGTTCATTTTGAGGTTACTCGTTCACTAGACAAACGAAATCAAAAAATTATGAAATTTGGTTTCTAGATAGTTCCAAAAGCGTAGATCAAGTTTAACGGAACCGATCGCCGAATCGGATATCCCATCATCGAAAGCAGCTTATAAGTACGGGGCCTCCTGTACTTTCGAAAGTATAGGAGCCTAGCTCTCTCTCTCTCTCTATATATATATATGTATATATATATATATAAACAGAGTTGAGCTATGATACTTTTACAAGTATCACCATCATGGTGCTATTAGGTTTTAAGTCATTGGATCTACTTTTTGATTATTAATAGCCCTTGGATTAAACACTATTCCACTACCACCACCTATCACCACCTACCACTATCATCTCAACCTCACATCTCTCCATCCAAGGGCTAAAAACATACAAGTATCACCCCCATGATACTTTTACAAGTATTCTAGCCTTACTCCATATAAACAAAACTTTTTCGAATAATTTTTTATGGGGATACGGCTGGATAGGGCTAGGCGGCACTTAATAACAAACAGGTCTAAATCCATTTCCGTTTTATTTATTTATTTATTTTATTAGGTTGTGATTTTGAAAGGGAGAAGAAACAAACAAAAGTCTACGCGAGCCCTCGTTTAACGTGTCGTTTATCACCAGCAGCGGCAGCTAGCACGANGCCACCTATTTGTTTTCGATGATGGAGCCTCCAAATCGACGATCGGCACCGTTGAGCATGATCTATACCACTTGAAATATCTAGAAATCAAATTTTATACTTTTTCAATATTGTTCTCTTGTTCATCAAGTGGGCGTAAAACTAAACGGCTGAAAATGAATATTCTCTAAAAAGTGATGATAGAAATTTTGTAATCAAGATCAAGAGTATAGATCTTGTTCTAAATAGTTTAAAGAACTTTCTAATCAAAATTCAATTGATTTGGATAGCTTTACACCGTTAAATGAGAAAATACCTCGTATCTATCTTTAAAATTATACATTTTGAAATTCTTTGATCATTAGGTCATGATGTCGAAAAGATTTGAAATTTGATTTCTAAATACTTCAAGTGGCATATATCATATTCAACGGTGCCGATCGTCAATTTGGAGGCTCCATTATCGAAAACAAATGGGTGGCAACGGAGCCCGTTTGCTATCGATAGTATTCCAGCTCAACTCTATATATATATATATATATATAGTGAGACTACTATGCTATCGGAAGCACGGAGCCTTCCGTGCTTCCAGCTCGTTTTCGATGTTGCGATTTTCGAATCGTCGATCGGCTTCGTTAAACTTGATCTAGAGTATTTGGAGTACCTAGAAAATAAATTTTATTATTTTTCGATATTATTTGTCTAGTGATCGAATGTGCTCAAAATCAACAAATTTCAATGACCGTAGTGAGCCGTTTGTAAGTTTANGAGCTTTTGTTCGACTTATTAATTCATTGTTCAAGTTGTACTTTTTTTGCTCATTGGTATAAACCCAATAATAATTCTGATCCACATGGGATAATAACTCTCTCTCTCTCTCTCTTTTATATATATATATATATATATATATATGATTATTTTTATTAGTTAAATCATACTATTCAACTAATCATCCAATCAATCCAACAAAATCACAATCATCCTAACCGCACATTTTTTTATCTAAGAGCCGAAAATCTAATAGCACAAAGTGTTTGATATTATTAATAGTATATATAGTAGCATAATTCTTTATATAAGAGAGAGAGAGAGAGAGAGTTAGGTTGGAAAACTATTAATTAGAATGATATTAGTCCTTTAGGGTTGAGTGGTTCCCACTGAGTTATAATATTTAATCCAATGATTAGAAATGATCAAAATAATTGATTTAAAGGCTAAAAACTTAATNAAAACAAATGGGTGGCAACGGAGCCCGTTTGCTATCGATAGTACTCCAGCTCAACTCTCTCTCTCTCTCTCTCTCTCTCTCTCTCTCTATATATATATATATATATATATGATTATTTTTATTAGTTAAATCATACTATTCAACTAATCATCCAATCAATCCAACAAAATCACTTTCATCCTAACCGCACATTTCTTCATCTAAGAGCCGAAAATCTAATAGCACAAAATGTTTGATATTATTAATAGTATATATAGTAGCATAATTCTTTATATATATATATAGAGAGAGAGAGAGATAGTTCGGCTGGAATACTATCTTGTGCTATCGAGTTTTCCACTGTTAGATTTAACCCTTTGNCTCTCTCTCTCTCTCTATATATAACCCTGTCCAATTCCTCGCCGAATTCGTGCCGATTAATCGCTTTAGGTAAATTATGGGTTATTTTGTGAAACATGTAATTAAAGTTGAAAATAATTAAATTTAAGTAATTATTTTTCATAAATTTTTGAATGCACTATTTCATATTAAGTACTCGAGCTCTAACTATATCCACGAATAATCTCACATCATGATATCAACCTACTGATATAGTTCGTAAGCGTGCATACATTTTTCTCTAACAAATTTTTTTACTGCAAACATAATTAGAAATATTAAATTAGAGTTTCTTTTGATATTCAAAATTTTATTTCTACGTTTTGTCGCAGCAAAATTTTTCATTGCTATGCATAATTAATGTACAATTATATAAGACCCTTATCTTCTGCCACTTTATTATATATCTATATATATATAAATTAATTTGCTGTGTTCTGCTTTAGATCACAGTATTGGCCTCATTTGAAAGCGATTCGAAGGATTATATTATATATATATATATATATATAAAATGGAATAAGATGAGATAATACAAGTGTATGAAAGTTAAGGTGAAAATAATAAAATATATTTTTTGTCTCTCGAATCCACGTGGTGCAAAATGAGTGGCTTATATGAAGCCGCCTCGCTATGGACGTGGTCTTTTAGCTCTTGTGGCTATTATGAGAAAAGCATATTCTTGTACAAACAATATGAACAAACAATATATAAATAAAAAATAGGACAAATTATTTAATTGAATATTACGTACGAGGGGTTGGTCCAGTGTTGTGAATTAGGTCAGTAAGTGTTGGTGTGTTTTGCATTAATGGGGGTAGGTTAATGAGGTGGGCACGTAGGGTATGTATGGTCATTCAGGGACCATGAAAAGGACGAATCTTTTAAGGGCGCCAACTTGGCAACCTAATAGTGGCCATCAAATTATAAATTGTTGTCGCCCGATCATACGACGGTGATGATTCAATATTTTTTTCTCTTCAAATTATGGTATAATCTAATTCGCTAATTTGCAAAAGATAGAAAATTATTATTATATGTATATATATATATAATTGAGATTTTATGTTTTTAAAAGTACCAAATCATTTGTATACTTGTAGGTTTTCGACTCTCGGATTAAGGAATGTACCGATAGGATTGAGTGGTTGGTTGGTTGAATAATATGATTTAACGAGTAAAAATTGTCAAAAAGGTAAACCTAATAGCGAAGAACTTACAAGCAGCAAGTGCTTACTGTCTTTAATATGTTCCAACTTGGGAACCAAATAATGATCACCAAAATGTGAATTGTTGTTACTGATACGACAGTAACGATTCAAATTGTGGTATAATCTAATTCGCTAATTTGCTCAAGGAAAAAGATTAATGCGTTAGATATATTCGACAAATTTCATGATTTGAGATAATAACTCTTAGATCTTTGACATGTCAGCAGTGTGTGAAAAATTTACGTTTGTCGATCGACCATTAGTATAACTGCAAACATATATAAATTGGGTGGTTAAAAAAAAATATAGTCCCTTAGCTTAAGATCATTGTTTGATTGTATCCCCAACAACTTATGCGATACTTTTCACCAAGTTCACACAATAACTTTTTTAAATAACATTTGAATATTTGTAACTTCACATTCTTTTTTTCTAGTACCATGATCCAAGATTCAGCAATTTGGTTAACGAATAATACACATATATGAGGATATGAGGATATTAATTAAATGAGGTGTCTCCATTATTTTTCAAGTTAAAATTCTTACTAAGGAAAAAATAAATATATCTATCTATAGGAAATCCCCTATATATGATATAGTTTCTCTATTTAATAGTAAGATCTTTAAAAATAGATATAAAGGATTTTGAATAACTTGTTGATTTTGTACATTGCATACGGAACTCTTAGCTGTCTCTAATATATATGCGTCACTAAATGAGGAATGAAACGAATCAAGAGGTGATGGGTTTAAATTGTGATAGGTGAAAATGAATCTCCCATATATAGCCTGGAAAATTGTATTAACCAAATATTCTTATTTGTTGATTCCATAAATCTTTTTAGAACTGACAAATTTTAAAATTTTTCTGAAAATTAATACTACACTACAAGAAAAATAACATTTATTAAGGATGCTTTTTCAGTAATTAAAGATGCTCCAAAGCATATCAAATTAGTTTACTGTCATATTAATTTGAAGAAGCGTCGGCAAATTAAGAGTCGTCACCCATGCACCGATGAAATGTCTTTTTGACACTTAATACGTCAGAATTGTTTGACATTCTGACAGCTTTAATGCATTGAAAGATTTAAAATCATGGTGCAATTTATACTTCAATAAATTAGATTGATACAAAATAGAATGTTTCTATCGAGATAAATTTACAAAACAATAATATTACCAAATAATTGAGATGGATGAGTCCACCTTAATTAACATCATTAATGATATTAATAGGGCCATGAACTAACATTACAGTACTATACCAGACAAAATGAAGAGTGTAAAATATATAACAAAGATATTTTGGTGACCATAGCATAGAAGAAGCAAAATTACTATTTAAGAGGAAAAAGGAAAAATCTCATTATTTGCTTGGTTTGATAATAAGCTAAATTTTGCATTACATCACTGATTCATAGCTAGGGGTTTTCCCGGTTCGATTTTGGTACGATTTTGAGCATAAATTACGGCAAAACCGAATTTTTCGGATTTTTTGACCAATTGACAAACAAAAACGAATCCAAACTGAAATAATTTACATAACCATTCGATTATGTAAAACATTCAAAATGTTGGTTACCTTTTTACAGGAAGTAAATACCACCAGTTTTCACTACATAAGCAACAAATATCTAATTAGCAATCTATTATTTTAGTTACAACCATTAATATATAAATCAATCATCAAATAAGTAACTAATAGTTATTGTCAGATGATCTCATGAACAGTACTCCTGCTGATTGCCATTGAAAATGATTTGCACTCTTTATTGAATAGCAATACAAGGGAATGGATAGAGCACAAAGAAATTACAGAGGTTAGGCAAAATGAAATAATCAAACAGTGCTAGGCTTGATAGTGAATCAGAACCCACCAATTAGTATGAGTCTAATATCTACTTGGCATGACCGATCGTACCTAGAGCAAGTGGCAAAGGATTTGGTGGTTGGTATCTGAGACCCAAGTTCGAATCCTAGTTGATTCATATTTTCAGCTAAGTTTATTTCTAAATGAAATAAACAAAGCGGGTAGCGTGCTACCTATCTCTCTCAAAAAAAAAAAAAAAAAATCTACTTGGCATGTGGAGAGAGGGTACGTGGTTTTCACCTTTTCCCAATTCAAATTTCAAATCCACACAACACACCAACCACAGTGGAGGTAAGGGATCTAATTGTGACAGTTCCCAAAGACCAAAAAAAGGGAAAAATTGTGACAGTTAATTTGGTCAAACCAATTTTAGCGTGTGCATTTCTAGATCTACTACTTTTCGCATGCACGTAGACTCTATAGCTAGCAGGTTCTGCTGAGTACAAGTCTTTGCTTCTGTTGCACACGTGCTTTCGTTGTCCCTGCAGGGATACACGCTTCCTCTCTCTCTCTTCTTTGTATCTTGTAATGTTAACATGCATTACATATGAAGTTACGAATAGGCCATTATATTATGCAAGTTAATTTGTAGAGATCAAATTAATCTAGTATAATATAATAATTTTTATAATGCATGAAAGCGAATCAAGGGCTCTCCAATGAGGCGTCGTTGAGGAGTTTTTCCCACTGACGTTTTATCCATTTGAGTTAGTAGCTAGTGTGGTTCAAAATTGTAATGCATTTGCATACTAATGCGGCAAAGTCTCTTTTTGTAGATGGCTGTTTCTTCGCGCTGATACTTTTGTAAGTATGTTTCTATTCATATTAATTCATTGGATGTTAGTATTACATAAGCTACTTAATATATAGAAAAGCCTACCTCTCTACAACTCATGTGATATCGAGCATCCACATGCAATCCCTCAAATCATTTAAATATGAACAATTCAAATTATTAGCATCGCTAACGAACAGGTAACTTGTGCGTCCATAAATCGATCGTCTCTAGCACAAGTAACAAAAAGTTTGACATCTGAAACCTACGGTTTGAAGTTTAAAATCTAACCGCTCCATATTTTTAACTAATTTTATTTCTAATAAAAATACTATTATTCTCTTTAGAAATTTTTTTTTTTTTTTTTTTTAAAGAAAACAAACAAGTGTGTGCATAGGAAATTAAGAATCTACCAATCAGTGGAGTGCGGGAACAAAAGAGAAGATGCTACGTGCTTCGTTTCTCCAACAAACGCAGCAGCAGGAGCAGCTGCTACATCGACTACACCCCGGGCCTCACGCGCCCCCATCCGTCCATCCATCCATCCATCCATCACTCTCAACAATATCCCAATTCAACACGTAAACGTCAAATCTTTGCCCTCCAATGTATATTACTGCAATAACAAACCATATATAGAAGAATACAATGTATAAACTAATAAGAGTCCGGCTACTATACTGTTCGATAGTAACAAGTCTTTAATACTATTGAGTTTTTTTATCATTAGATTTACCTTTTGATCATTTCTATCCGTTAGATTATACTATTAAACCAACCACTCACTCAACCCTAAGGGACCACTATCAATTTAATCGGGAACCACTATCATTCTAACCGCACATCCTTTCATCCAACTGTTGAAAACTCAATTGTACCAAGGACTTGGTACTATTGATAGTATAGTAGTATAATTCAACTAATAATATCACATATAATATCACAGGGTAAATTACAGGTTTGGTCCTCAAACTATGGGATCGGGGACACAATGGCTATCACACTATAATTTGTTACAATTTTTAGTACGAATTTTTAGAATTATTAGACTCAGGTCTCACAACACAATTTAGTTTGTTGCACATTGTTGATATAAAAGTGATGTATCATATAGGTTTGGCAATGTAGCTCGCTATTAGCAAGAGCCAGCTACGAGCTGAATTTCTTAACTCAAAATCTTAATGAGCAAAACGCGAAGTAGGATAAGCTTACTCATATTCGACTCAACATAGCTCGTATATAGCTGGGCCCTTGGTGTTTTTAATTTTTTCCAGCCCTTGAATCTATCCTCTTTGGTCATTAGATCCTCTTTGATGCTTTTAATTTTTTTCAGCCCTTGAATATATATAATTAGGTTGGAATGCTTCTAATACCACTAAGTCATTCGTGCTATTAAATTTTGAGCCCTTAGATGAAAGAATATGCGGTTAGGATGATCTCCTAAAATTGAGTGGGTAGTTGGTTGAATAGTATAATCTATCAGATGGAAATAGTTAAAGAGGTAAAATTAACGGTGAAAATTTTGGTAGCAACAAGTACTTGGTACTATTAGAAGCACCCTAGCAAGGCTTTTCACTAGACAAATAAAGTTAAAAATAAATAAAATTTCATTTCTAAATAGTTCCAACATCGTAAACATGTCTAACGGTGCTGATCGCTAATTCGAATATCCCACATAAAAAATAACATAAAAGTATGGATGCTTTCTTATTTTAAAAAGTATAATTAATAGCCTAGCTTTATATAGGCTGTGGCTACTATACTCTTATGAGTATAAAACCTCAAATACTTATAAATTTTTTAACCGTTCATTGATGGGATGTGTGGTTAAGATGATGACGGTCCCTACTTAGAATGATAGTGGTTCCCTAGGATTGAGTGGGTAGTTGGTTAAATAGTATGGTCTAACGGGTGGAAATGATCATGAAATAAATCTAAGGGCCGAAAACTTACGAGTATAAGGAAGCCAATACTCATAAAAGTATAGTAGCCGGACTCCTTTATATATATAAGAAGACAAACTCTATATATATGTAAGAAACTTTTCCTATTTGAATTTTAGATCAATCCAAACGTAAAAATGTATAGTTTGTGAATTTCAATTAAAATTTTAATTTCTTTAAAAATTCATATTGTAGTAGACCATACAATCTAACTATATGTTTGCAAATTAGCTCGTATTCGGCTTGTTGACAACCTCACAGAATTTTAAATCTTGTCGTATCATCAATTACAATACTTTCATATCCAAATTAAGAATATGTTAATATTTAGCGCACTAAATTAGATTATAGTATTTAACTATAATAATTCTAAAAATTCGAGTCAGAATGTACTAAAAAAAATGTAACTTTGAGAACGAAATTAACATTAGACTCATATATATTTTGGGGACAAAGGTGCAATATTACCTAATATTGATCATATCTTATGAGTGCGTTTAGTGTGCTTCTGAAAGCACGAAGCACTCCGTGCTTTCAAGTCGTTTTCGATGTTGGGACTTTTGAATCGACGATCGGCTCCATTAGACTTGATATAGAGTATTTGAAGTATCTAGAAAATAAATTTTGCTATTTTTCGATATCATTTGCCTAGTGATCGAAGTGGCTCAAAATCAACGGCTGAAAATAAAAATCTTACAAGATATGATGATATGACATTAAAATTTTAGATCAAAGTTATTGATCTTATTCTATATAGTATAAAGAATTTTCTATCAAAATTTCACGTGATTTGAATGTTTCTACACCGTTAAACTTGCAAACGACTCACTACGGTCATTAAAATTATTGATTTTGAGAACCTTCGATCACTAGGCAAATGATATCAAAAAATTACAAAATTTATTTTCTAGATACTTCAAATATTCTAAATCAATTCTAACGGAGCCGGTCGTCTATTCGAAAATCACAATATTAAAAATAATTTGTAAATATGAAAGGTTCCGTACTTTCTAAAGCATACCCGCCCACTCCGTATCTTATTACTATTGTATGTATCAAGGACGTAAACAGTATTGTGTGCTGTAGCAAAGTTTCAAACTAATGTAAGAGCGAGGGTACGTCCGCTCCCTCTTGGTTTCTTCTTGCCCGCCCGGAATCCCGAAGTCGCAGTACTGTTCCTAGTAATCCGCTCCCCACGACTCTCCACCCCAACACTTTTGCATTAAATTAAGCGTACTCCACTCTATGTATTCCAAACCAAAAAAAAAAAAATCTTTATTTTAATATTATTAAAAAGGTTTATATTACGACTTAATATAATGTATCAGCTTTGACGTTATCAAATAAGGATCTTTTTTATTGGTGCATACACATAGTATTCGTAGAAAGAATACTATATCAACAATCAATAAAAGTAACTTTTCTATGACTGGATTTTGATTTTGAGTGAGGAGTAGAATTAGTAATTTTTTTACGATTTTTTTTTTTGCTTTTATTTCTATTTTTTATTTTGTTTATCTTTAATATATTTTGAGGCCATGTTGATTTAACTCTTGTAGTTAAATTTATTTGCTAAATGAATAAAACTGATAACGTGTTATTTTTTTCTTAAAACAATAACAATTCATAAAGTTATTGGTGGTAGTCAATATGGCCAAATTACTAGCATAGCAACAAAAAGATTTTTTTGGTGGACAGTTATAAATTATCTCAGCTTGTATTTGGTACATTATAATAGGTTTCTATTGTAGGTACCCATCGTTTTTTTTTTTTTTTTGGCCTGCTCTTGTTCGGAATGTTTTTGATTTTCCGGGCTAGTTGTTCCATTTTTACAGTTCAGTTTATATTCACTATGAATAAAACAGGCAGCAAGCCTACCGTTTTTTGGAAAAAAAGAAGAAGATAAAAGCAACATTCTAGATTAAAGAGCATTGCTATATGTTTCCCAAAATTCTGTTCTTTTCGGTATTTGATGTGCGGATATGCATAAGATGAAGGTTTCTAATTGTGAAGGCATATCTTTTAAGAAGGACAAAAATTTTATGGGCATAGTCCCCAAACTAATAGTTTGAGGATTATGCGGATCAGCGCCACGTGGCCGATTCGACAGCCACAGATGGAAAGACAAAAAAAAAATCCTATGTTTTTAGAGAGAGAAAGAGAGAAAAAACAACTGAGATCCATGGTTGTCGGATCGGCCACGTGGCGCCGATCCGCATAGTCCCCAAACTAATTAGTTTGGGGACTGTGCCCATAAAATTTTTGTTCGTTTAAGAATACCACAAGCATTTATCACCATATACTGGTAATTGATAAAAATGCATTGAGAACTATCTTAACTATTATTCATTTTGATAAGATAAGCCACCTAACTGTAAATTTTTTTTATTTTACTATCTAATTTTTTTTTTTTAATTTATTTGGTTTGAACTGGTTAACAACTTTTTACTTTTAAAATTTAAATGCGTCAATTATCTTTACAGGCTTAATTAGTTTCTATATTTTATGTAATTCATATATATAGTTGTAATTTTATTAAGGTTTAATTGCATACAACTCCCTTAAATATAGTGAATTATAAAAATATTCTTATAAAGTTTATTTTTTTTATGCTATCCCTTCAAAAGTCCATTAGTATTCATATTTGTCCCTCTATTTTGTTACTGTTAGAAAATTATTTATTTTTTAATAATAAATAAGTGAAATGTCAATTTTGCCATCACAAATATATACCTCCAAAAGCCCCAATTGCTATAATCATGCAGAGATATCCCTCCAAAAAAATTTCAATGATCATCTTTTTTTTCTTTAAAATCCAACTCAATCCACCATTGTTGTAATCTCTTCTCTCACTCTTTTTTTTTCTAAACCTTTTCTTTTGAGCAAAATAAGAAAAATCATAGAAAAAATTGAAGGGAAAAGCAACATACATTCGACATGGGTGAAACAATACGCGTCGTGGATAAATGGGGACGGAGGAATTCTAGTTACAGGTTCAAAACTAGCGTGAAGGAGAGAGAGGAAGAGGAAGAAGAAGAAGAGTTTTCGTTGGTAGGATTTTGATTGAAAGAAGAAGGTATAATATAAGAAGGATAAAAATATTAATTTACCTCATTGACTAACCACGATTAAGTATTTTAACCAAAATTTTTCAACGAATACTAACGGCAGAAATATATTTGAAGACATTACAACTTTTGTAGAAATAACATAAGAAAGTTGAACTTATATATATGAATATATCTACAATTCTCTATATTTACAAGAAATTGTATGCAATTAACCCTTTTACTAAAGTTTTAGACTAAAAGAACCATCGAATGACTTAAATAAACTGAAAGATTTGTTACTAAAATTAAAAGTTTAAGCAGTTAGTCATATAATTGAGTCAAAGATTCAAAATAATAAACAGCTCCAGTATGTAAGTTTTATATGTTTTTACCTTTGTAGTACTAAATAACAGACGTAGATATTATTATTTTAAAAAATTGAAAGCGTGCATTTCCCTTGAAGTAAATAACTCTCTCGTCTCTTGGCGTGGCGAAGGTAAAGCTGCTGCAGTTGTTGAAGATGGTGCAGAGAGAGAGAGAGAGAGAGGAGAGAGAGAGGAGAGAGAGAGAGAGAGCACGGAGTTATTTATTTATTTAAAAGGAGCCTTTTGGGACGTACGGTACGAACTGTGATAAATGTCGAGGTGTTGTGCATGGGGCTAAAATGGGCTTTGAAGTTTGAACTTTGGCTACATGAAAAAAAAAAAGTTAATAAAACAAAAGTACGCACTTTTTGAGGGGGGAAGTGGCTTCAGGAGCACAAGAGCTCCACGAGGAAGTTCGATGCAGTGATAATTGTTGGTTTGTGTAGTGGATTTGTTTTGGAGTTAGCAAATCCAAAAATTTAAATAGAAATAAAAGTATAAAACTGGTTGAGACGGAATCAGAACCACTTAAATTTAAGTCTAATAATTAATACTAGTAAAATTACTTGCGTATTGTGCTGGGTAAATACTATAAAAGATAGAAGATTAATAAAGTAAAAATTTTAAAATTTTTTGACTTGTAATGAGACATCAATAAATACAAATAATATAAAAAATAGAGTATAAAGATATCTTCTTCTTTTTTTTTTTTATGAAATCAATTTGTTTAGATGACAATAAATCACGTGAATACATTAATTAGAAAGTTGACGAATGGGAAGACAAAGTATTGAAAAGAGATGGAGGGTGGCAAGGCGAAGTATCAGGGAGTGGGAAGATAGGACAAGGCAAGGATGAAGGAGGAACTATGCAAATTTTATAAGAAATAATGCATAGGTATAGATATAGATGAGAATATTAAATATTACTATTAGATAAAAACGTATAGAACTTACATGGACTTCGTATCATTTTGAATCGACTATTTAGACTTCGTTTGGGATTGCGGAGAGATTGCGTTACGTGTGGACGATAAAAAAATACCCTATTTGTTTCCGTACGTAATATTGCGTTCCGCATATCGCGATGAGTCAGTTACGATATATTTTTTGCGGTCCTACCGAAGAACGCAGAAGCATATCCCTATATGCCTTTTCCTCAACTCCATTTTATTTAATAGCGTTAGATAGATTTCAATACCAAACTAAGTCTTAATCTTTCAATTTTTGATTTGAGTTAGTGAATTACATTTTAACTTTAAAATTTAAGCTAATTATTTCTTTTAATAAACTTATAGTTGCGAAATTTGTTGAAGTATACTAACTAAACCTATAAATATAAACAATGCATTGAAATTTTCAAGTTAAAGTGTCGTGGACCGACTCAAATAAAAAAAAAAAGAAAGAAAGATTGGATAGTAAAATTAAAATTTTAAAAGATTGGATAGTCAA
This sequence comes from Ananas comosus, assembly GCF_001540865.1. Taxonomy (NCBI): domain Eukaryota; kingdom Viridiplantae; phylum Streptophyta; class Magnoliopsida; order Poales; family Bromeliaceae; genus Ananas; species Ananas comosus. The sequence continues at coordinate 11,669,677 of NC_033623.1, read as the reverse complement.
TACAAGATGGTCCATAGCTTAGATTAGTTCTATACATTTTTACCTTATGATTTATAGAAAAAAAGATCTGAATGTCATGTATAAGAATATATGAATATACATTTAATTGAAGGATTTGTAGTAAGTACTGATCCAATAAAATTAAACTAAACGTAGACACGGATGGTGGGTCCTTGGGTCCAGATCAAGTTTAGATTGGGTCCGAGACAGGAACTTGATCGGGTAATCAGGTCGGAGTGCATCTTTAGAAGCATCACTGATTTAAGAGCTTAGCCGTTGGATCAGTAACTAAAGAGCGTGTTTAGTGGCTGAATTTCGCGGAAGCACTGCACTAATTAACTTTTATGCAAACTACGATCTCACATCTTCTTAATCAACTAAGTTTTGCGTTGGAGATTGGCCGAAACAAACGAGTCCGAATCTTAAGAAGGCTCGAAAGAAATTCGGTTGAAGTTTTCTATGCTTGTATAATTTCAAATCAATCTCGTTATGCCATGCTAGATGCCAAACGATATGATCAAGAGAAATGTTTTATATAATTATTATATAAAATAACTGTGATAGAGAAGACTCCAGAAATAATTAAATTGGTGCTTCCGCTTGTACTGAGTAAAAGGCGACAAAAGTGCCTACAAATATTTGGTTTTAAACCGGCCCGGTTCGAAGATACATATTTGAGAACTCGAGCTCGAACCTAAACTGAATGGGCCAACTGGACTGGACCGGGCCGGGTCGGGTTGAATAATAAAATCCCGGATTTATTCTCCTTGTGGCAACATCCCCTTCCCAAACCCAAATTGTGTGCGAGGTATATCCGTATATACTCTTATTAAACGAGAATCTTTTTGGATTAGCTTCTGATTCTTTCCGAAGCAAGAGCAAAATGGTGGCTCATACACTCTAACAAAATATATTTTAAACGGTACTTTTTAAATGACGCTTTATTTTAATGTCTTCAATATTTGACATATACCGACACGATAATTAAACGTCACCAATAAAATATATTTTTATCAAAAGCTGATAAAAATTTTCCGACGCAATATTAAAGCGTCAGTATATTTATCCCGATATGTTTATTTTACTTAACGACACTTTATTCGATGTTTTTACAAGCATCGGAATTATTCTTGTCCACGCTTTAAAACGTCATTAGATATTATTTAAGGTGTCCTTAAATGCAATATTTATTATAGCGATATCAGCATCTAGGCTTACTTTTTTTGGACAAATTTTTTTATTTCCAAATCAAGCACTAAATAATCGTCGCTTTTCAAGTTAATGCTAGACAAATTGGATGGTTTTTGTGTAATTGCAAGGAATTATAAGGGAACCGTCCTCTTTAGCTAAGCATCATGAGTTATTTAATTTTTTGCCCTGCTTTGTCATGTACTCATGTAGGAGTTAATAATGATACGACACCTGCTGCTCCTCGTCTTCGCTGGTCACAGTGACCTACAGTATCCTATGTATGAAGACAATAACATATTTGTATGTACTGTACATATTTTTCTTAGAATGATTCTGATCGGTTTCAGTTATTGCGTGTGTATTCGTCGTAAGTAACTAAAATGTTGTTAACGTGACCACCTTTTTAACTATTGTGGCTCGTGTAATTGATGGATTTGACGAACACGCGCGCCCTTGCGTGCACATATTTGCATTTAGCTTTTCTGTATCTCTAGGTGCTTGAAAAAAGCATGTTTTAATTTGTCGCAACAAACCCTCGTTCTCTGATTTGTTCTATGCCTTGGGATGGTTTTAGTCACCCCTTTGAAGCCTCTTATACGTGTTGACACAAATTAGCGCGTCTTGTCGCCTGGCACAACAATCCTTGCTTGTTGGAACTTCGAAAATATCAATCATGAGATTATAAATCAAGGGAAAACTTCAAAAACCCCTCCCGTGGTTTTGTATTTTTTTATTTTAGTACCCTATGGTTTAAAGTGTATCAAGTTAGTACCCTGTGATTTCTCACTTTATCACTTTAGTACCATATGATTTAAAACGTATCAAGTTAGTACTCTGTGGTTTTATTTTTGTATCAAGTTAGTACCCTGTGGTTTTTAAACCACACGGTACTAAACTGATAAAGTGCGAAACGACAGGATACTAAAGTGATAAAGTGCGAAACCATAAGGTACTAACTTGATACACTTTAAACCACAGAATACTAAAGTGATAAAGTGAAAAACCTCATGGTACTAACTTGATACATTTTAAACCACAGGATACTAAAGTGAAAAAAAGTGAAACAACAAGTGGGGTATTTGAAGTTTTCCCATAAATCAATGAATAGGTTTACAAAATTAACAGCGACAAGTGTAGAAAAAGAAAATCTCGTGAAGTTTCAATCATAATTGATATTATGCTCGTAAGATTATCAGATGTTTGAATTTTTTTTCCCCCTCCCAGAATAGAAGAATGATGCTATTAGATTACCTGGTATTTTGCTCTATCACCTTACCTTGCACACAAAAATAATGCAATAAAATGATACATCAGTAACTTTAGGCCGTAGAGTGACAGAGGCCCAGTTACACTTAAATGATCAAACCGTTCCTTGGAGTTAAAAGTAATTCTAAAGTAACAGTTCACTATTTTAGTTAGTTTTCAGCCTTGCGAATACAGCATTTTGAGTTTCTTATTTTTCTGCAGTTTCTTACTTTTCTGGTCCTATCTGTACTGTCAATCCTTATTTCATTCTCTTTAACTTCATCTCAAGCAACTTTTCGTGTAATTCTAGCTTAGGATACAAGCAATTCAGATACAAATCCTTTTCATTGACTTACTTCGTCGACACGCTTACGCCTCTAGCCTTTCAACACTTCCATATCTATAGCACCACACTTTGATAGTAATGGCTCCTCAATTCTTGTCTCATGTGGTTCTTCGAATTTGCCAATTATTGAACTTTTTCAGCGAAGTTCTCTGGGAGTAATTAAACCAAGCATCTTTCTTGGTTGAATTACATGCGTTCATGAAAGTCGACAGCCTTTGCAAAGGAGTTTCCAGTAGGTTGGAAAGTGTTGGAAAGTTTTGGCAGAAAATTCATGTTATGTTAGCTTGGATAATTTGAAACCAGGCCTCAAATGAATTTCGTTTTTTTTTTTTTCAAGTACTTACCCCAATCATTCGTCGTAACATTATTGCGTTACATGAGTTTATTTCTTCAGCATATCGATTCCTCGCTGTTCAACATTGCCGCGGAAATATTGTTGTCCTGAAACTCTTTAACTTTTTTGTTGTCTCAAACAGCGCGGAAAATTTCCATAGAATACAGTTCAACCACTTCTTCCCCTTTTATGCTTTTTTTGTTCCTCATATTAATTAAATCTTCGTTATACTAATATCAAAATCAAGTAATATATAAATTACAAGGAACATCAACAAGGAAATGTAGAAAATTACTGAATATATAAAATCGAAGGGTGATATTCAGCTGATTGGATCTTGTTATAATTTCACATCTTGCTTTATAGTTATCTAGATTTGTTGATAAGTATGTTCCAACTGATTGAGTGATTCTTCGCTAGTCCTTGTCATGTGTCTTATTATAGGTCTGAGCTTTGGAGTCAACCCACTGAGAGGCTAAGATCACTCTGCTATTCCGTTATAATCAGCTGAGTCTTAAACACCACATCAAATGCAAAAAGGGTCTGACAAAAATAATATCTTTTCTATGTTACGTCATGCGGAATTTTGGCCGAATTGAAATTTGTTCGGTTCTAAATGAACTCCTAAGCTTTCTCGTGATTAGTTATTACAATTATCGGTTGATGGGAAAGAGTTCTGTACTCTATCTGATGCTTATATAAGTTCAGAAATAAGAAGATGCCCTGTGTTTGAAGCTGCAATAAAGAGGGTTCGACAATGTTCATTTTCGGATTAGACCTCTGGCTACATTGGTGTCATTGAGGTTGCTTTCTGGAAACTGACAACAGCTCCGAAGTCATTTATTACTCATTTCAGCTTGCACTCGGGTAATCACAAAATATTGTTCAATACCAGCACGGAAAGGTGTAAAAATGGTTGTTCGAATAATATTTTGATCCTGTTCTTTTATCTTTTCTTTTGATTCTTTGTAGTAGTGAGCATTGCATTTGTGTTTGATTCTATTAAGATCACTATTCATCACAAATATAACCATTATAAACTACTCCATAACTATCCGAACAACGATTGTTATAGTTTACTGCCCCTCACCTGCGAAAACTTTGAAACCATCTTTTCTGTCATTCATGGATTCCTTATTTCAGCCATGTTAGCTTGTCGTTTATTCGTTTAACGCCTACGACAATTCAGTTTCTAGTTCGCAAGGACTTTCCTGTTGCTTGCTGTCCAATTTGTGATTGTTGTACTTCTTGTAGTAGTTGTGCAATGTAATCATCACTCCAATTTGCTGATTTTGTTGGCCCCTCCTCACCCGAATTTCTTGAAGTCTCATTCAATGCAATTCGGATCGTATTTACCGATGAGCTATAAAAATAAACTTTTAACTGTTAGCTGAAGAAAAGGGCTTTATACTTTGTCCATTTAGCAGGTTTATTTATAATAATATGTTTTTTATATCATTTCTATTGTTACTGAGATTCAATCCCTCATATTGTTAAGATCCTATTCTTTACCACCTAATCATTCCCCTTATTTGATGCACTGGGCCTTACGGACTTTGGTTATTGTACTTCGAAGGTGCGGAGAGGTATGCATTGATGAGCCGATCTCTTCGCAGGGTCATAATTTTCAAGGTTCGCAATCTGTCCATTTCCTGCCCATCCATTTTACAGTTGCATGTAGCCCATGTCTCTTTTACTTTGGCAGTAGGAGATCAACTGGAGCACCAGCAGTTTTAAGTGCTTGGTGGGTAATCAAATTCTGGACCACACTAGTTTTATTCCGTAGATCTCGCTGAAAATTTACAAGTTACTATTCAGAATGGTCCGACGTTATTTCGTGTAAGGATAAATTACTTCAAAGTTAAAAATATATTGACAGATCAGATACATTGAATATAGTTAACATTGTTGCCGGAAGGAAATGGGTAATGCTGAGATGGGCGCAGCATTAATGAAGCGGAGCGAGGGAGCAGCAGCAACTGCAATAAACATCATGCTTTATGTGAAGGTTGGCAGTTGCAACCAATTTGTAGGCGAGGGGGGGGGGGGGNGGGGGGGGGGGGGGGAGGTGGGTATGTGTGTGTGGTTAGTGCCAGTTGAAATAGACATGCTCACATTCCTTCTTTATTGGAATGAGTGGGTATTAATTCCCTGCGGGATTCGGATTTCGCAGTGTGTCAATTGTGGGGATGGATAGGGAACAAATAGTGAGGGTCGTAGATACATGATCTTATCCCGAGCTCCCCCCCGTAATTCATCGACCCGATGCGAACCCCGAATCGAAAAATTGAACTTGGTTTCTATCAGATTGCGATTCGGATGTGAGATTAGGGCCCAGCTCATTTGCTGAAATCGCCAACCAGACAACATAGGTTTGGTCAGGAACATAAATGGCCGAAATCGACCTGTTAATGCCTTTAATTGTAGGAAGAGCAAATTGCTGCACACACTGCTTGTCCCGGAACTCGTCTTACATTGAATTTGTAGTGGATAATTCGACTTTTACATGCACCCAAGGTGTCGATAATTCCTTATAGAAATTTCTACATGGTATATGTCGGCGAAAACGTGATGCTTAGGAAAGGAATTAAGATGAGCGAAAAAGTGTGAACTCTCACGCATCCCAGCAAGTAGTAGAGTCCAATGCAGAAGCTTCACAACATGGAAATTAAAGCATGGGGACTGTAGATTCTGTATATGAAGAGTAACTCTTTTCTTTCTCTTTTTGTTCTTTCACTAGTAAATTTCCAGTTTCATCTGACGGGTTGCATTACAAGCTAACCAACAATTAATAATACAAATAAATAATTCATCGATAAGCATGTCTAATCAAAATTTTTGTTTATATTAGAAAAATAAAAAAGCGACAAGAATTAACTTTACTATTCCGAGTAAATGTCCGAAAATTTATACTAGACGGACACTAGGTACATTAGATAGAGCATTAAATGATTATGAATACGTAAGTTCTTACTGAATAATTTATTTTCACATCCAAATAGGTGCGCTTCCACTTCTGCTTGTGTCATATCACCGATTCTCCTTTCATCCTATGCCTCTCGAAATTTGATCGGCATACAAAAACGAGCCGCAATTGTAATCAATATATTGCATGTTATAGAAAGCTAATGTTATTAGCAAAGCTAATTCGATATTTGTAGATAGGTTCATTAAGAAACTATTTGATTATTATATATAATTATAACTGAACCTCAATACGGCATTTGATTTGTTACGAAAGAAAATTATCTGTAGTTTCAACTAACGAAAGTAATTGTAGCACTTTTGCTGCATCTAATTAATTAAATAAGAAATATATACATCTAGCTAAACGATCGCTAAATCCAACTATTATTTACCGACTAAATTTGCTGGAATTTAATGAATGGGCGTAACCCTTACAAATTTGGCTACGGTAATATCACTTTCCTCTTTCCTTATAAGATGGGCTTCGGAGTCGTTGTAAGCTGTGTGACCTTCGCTTTCAGCAATTAATGCGAAATGTTTTAATCGAATGACACTCCAAAATCTGAATGCGCTCAAGTCGCACAATGATTGGTCGAATGAGTGGACACGTCACGTTTGGATCCCGCGTCACTCAACCATGCATGTAGTCGGTGGCTCGGAGAGTTGAGTCAAATAATTCAAGGCATCGACAGCAACGTTACCATCCAAGCGCATGTTTTATATATTAACCGAACCTAAAATTTAGTTTATATATATATATATATATATATATATATATATACCATGGCTACTATACTATTATGAGTATTGGAGTCCTCGTACTCATAAGTTGTTTTCAATGATGGAGCTTCCGAATCGACAATCCNGAAACTTGTAGAAAATAAATTTCGTAAATTTTTGAAATCATAATAAAGTCTATCAAGCGGACATAAAATGAACGGTCAAAATCGAACAACGTCCTAGAAAAGTATGATCGGATCCTTTAATTCAAGATCGGAGTTATTAATCTTTATCTATATAGTGAATAGAATTTTCTATCAAAAATTCAATAAATTTCGATTCTTTTACACCGTTAAACTAGCAAGTATTCCATACCGGCCGTTAAAAATTGTCAAATTTGTGACCTTTTGATTGATTGTAAGGTAAATGATATCGAAAAATTATAAAATTTGATTTCTAAAAGTTTTAAATGCTGTAAATAATATTTAACGGTATGGATCGTCGATTCGGAAGCTCTATCATCAAAAACAACTTATGAGTACGAGGACGATCGTACTCGTAATAGTATAATAGCTGGACCCTATATATATATATATATATATATATATATATATTGATGAATGAAAGTTTCAGTCACATCCCCAGTTAGAACGGAGTTAGAGCTCACCAACAAATCTGCCGTGTATATAGAAAATTCTGTGTACACACATATAAATTAATATCCACTACAGTTGTTATAGGTATCGCAGCAGAAAATAAAGTAACTAATATAAAAGAGGTTATACCATACATACATCGTTTTCTTTCAGGTACTGCATTTCTAGAAATATTTACATAAATCATCCCTCTCGGAAAAAAAATATTAATATTATTATTTTTTGGTATTTGTTGATATTGTTGTGGAACTAAACTTTTCTTTTTAGTTGTACTATTTATTTGACAGAAGGTGAATGCTGTAAGAATTGAAAATGTGATAGATGAGTTTATATTTTTTTATATATTTTTTTTGTAATTGGCTTTGGCCTAGAACGGGCCAAAGTCAATTATATTATTTTGAAGAGTTTAAGTTTCAATTAAAGATGAAATTACAGTTTAAATTAAACAAAAAATAAATAAATATATCAGAACAAACGCAACCTAGTAAAGAAGAACCAAACAAGAATATTTCAGAACAAAAAGGAGATAAAAAAAATCAGCCTATATCTCTTTTTTTTTTTTTGAAATAATTATCTATATACCTCTCAAAATTTTAAAAATATTTTATTTATTCCTACTATTTTTTTCTTTCTAATATACCCTTTATATATTCCTCCATTATTTTAAAATATTCATACAGTTATCACCCGTTAAATTAATTTGGGTTAAATGTGAGTTAAATATCTAACATAGTTAAAAAAAAATTAAAATACTTTTTTTGTCCTTAACTTAAGAGCAAATAAGAAATGTTGGTGATGATAGAAGGGTATATTTGGAAAGACAAATAATTAAAATATTTTTTGGCGCAAATAAAAAAAAATTGGTGATGATAGAAGGATATATTTGAAAGAAAAAAAATAAAAATTTTATAGAGATAACAGCTATTGCTAACAATTCATTAACAGAATTTAACTTTATGGATATATTTGAATAGCTAGATTGGAACGTAAAAATAATATTTTCAATATTAACCTTCTAAAAAAAATAAATCAGAAAGTCAGAAACTTTTCAGGAGTATATAAGTAATCATTTTTTTATATTATTATTGTACTTTCTACGACAGTTCTAGTACTCTGTTAGATCTATAAAAATCCTATTTAAATAAATTTAGTTTGAAAGTGTTTGCTTAAAATTTTTTGGTTGTAATGGTAGGGGTACCTCTCCATCTGAAGCTTTTTCTATTTGAAACGGAATTATTATTTGGCTTTCTACGATTTTAGAAACCACGAAAGTTTGTTAATAATATCATAAATTTGAAAGTTACATGAAAACAAGCTAATATTACAAAAACAAAAGCTTTTTTGGCCAAAAAAAAAAAAAGAAATTCACTAGTTTTGCATTATTGCAAAGTGGACAACATTTTTCGTTTTTACAGATTTTGGTCAAAATTTTTAAAAATTGGCCAAAATACTCGTGTCAGTTAAATACCCCATCACTCCCTCACCTCGCGAATGATATTTTCACCGCCACCGACAGTCTCGAGCGTTTATCCACCTCCTTTGCCTTGACACAAACTTCTTCGCCGCGTTCACGTCATGAACACCTCACGAGCAAGAGGAACACGGTGAACTTGACTGGCTCGTCATTGTGGCCTCTCAGCGCTTTGCCAGAGACGGAAACAAAGGTGGTAGAAGAGGAGGGTAATGATCGCTGGTCAAAAAAATGCTTCTGAAGCATGTCTGCCGTGAGCACAATTGGCGGCTACAAGGTAGTGGCGGCAGTGAGAGAAAAAAAAAATTTTGATAGACGATGCTATTGCATTGTTTATTAAAAAGCTAAATTACAAAAAACCTCCTGTCAATATCTGCTATTTTACTTTCTTTTTCCGACTTTTAAAAATCTATATTTTACCCCCTAAAAAAATAAGAAATGTTCAATTTGGCACCTGACATCAGCGTTCTATCAGAATTCCGTCTATATTCTATTATTTTATATTTTTTTATATCCAAAATACCCTTAGAACCCTCTCTCAGCCGTACCGCCTCCCGCCTCACCGACATCCTTGGCCGCGCCGCCTCGCTACTCTCCTCCCTCTGTGGCAAGCTCAAGTCCCCTGCCCACGGCCATGCCCTCACCCTTCTCTGCTGCCTCACCCTTGCCCCCTTCTCTGTTCGCACCCACCTTGACCTCCTTTCCACTATCGTCGCTTTTCTCGGCCCACTCACACTACACGCCGTCCAAGGTCTTCCACTGGGAGAGCAGGAGGAAAAGGCACGCTGGGTCGGCGGAGCACGCCGGGTCGAAGGATGGAGCTCAGCGGAGAGTCAGTGGATGAAGAAGTAGAGATGTCAACGGGTCGGATTCGGGGCGGATTTTACAAAATCCGAACCCGAACCCGACTCCAAACCCGAGACTCGAACCCGACGGATTTTAAAAATCCATATCCAAATCCGAACCTGACCAAAAATTGGAAACCCAAACCCAAACCCAAACCCGATAATTTGAACCCGAAATAATTATTTCTTTTTTCAATATTTCAAAATATATTATATTAAATCTAAATTTTTAAAATACAAATTCAAATATAACATTAAATTTATATATATATATATATATATATATATATATATATATATATATATATATATAAAATAAAATAAATTCGGGTTCGGATCGGGTACAATCAAAATCCATATCCGTCGGGTTTTTTTTTTATACCCATATCCGAATCCATTGGATATATCCGTTTCATTCGGATTCGGATTCGGATAAAATTTCGGATATGCATACCTATTGACATCCCTATGAAGAGGGGGTGGCAAGGAGACAATGAGAGAGAGGACAATTTGGTGATCATTAAATTATTACAATTAATACTATAACCCTTGTGAATATTTTTTTAATTTTTGAGAGGGTTAAAGGTAGATTTTTAAAGTCAGGGAGGAAAAGTGAAAAAGTGATTCTTGATAGGGATATTTTTAATAATTTAGCCAAGAATTTTAAAAATCTGATAGACGGTGCTATTGCATTATTTATTAAAAAGTTATACTATTTAGCCAAAAAAATTGCACTATTTTACAGTTTAAAATATATATCAAATAGTGCAAAATATGTTTGAATAGTGCATCTTTTTTAAATAGTATAATATCGTATCGCCTGCCAAAATTTTCTCTATCACCGTTACCACCACTTCGCCATTATGACCATGTTTGCGAACCCGCCCGTGAACTTGTTCAGTAGCATTTTTTTTTGAAAATAGGTAGCACGCTACCTGCTTTATTCATTGATGTACAGTAACATTCTTGATTGGCTGTCATTGCCCTTCTCCTCCGCCACCTCCGTTTTCATCTCCGGCGATACTCCGAGTAACGCCATCCTCGTCTTTACCGCGACGGTCTTGTCATAGAACGCCGAGAATGACCACGGCCACAAATGAGTCAAACTTCCTTATTGTCCTTTCGTTCGTGTGCGAGATGAGATAGGCGATGTGGAGACGGTGGAAGAGGATTGAGAGAAAAAGGGAGGAGAAAAAAAAGCTAGGAGAAAGAGAATTAAAATATTTTAGTCAAAAAATTAAAAAATTTAGAAAAATCAAAAAAGGGGTCTTATTTTATAAAATTATAAAAGTAGTAAATGTTTTATACTAAAAGATAAAAAAAAAAACCCACTGTATATTCCAAAGTTTGCGTTTATCTTCCTTTCTTTTATCAATTTTTCCACCTTTTCTTTTTGCTCCTATATTTAATTAACAACATAATTAAATAAAAGATGCATCATCCATACGTGACCCCTGAATTTTCTTTTAGGCTCGCGAAGACCGTCGCATCCAAAGAGCCAATTTTCATTGCATTTCGCTGCCGATGAACAGTAAACATACTTNGATTCTAAAAAGTAAAGAATAAGAAAAACCGAATAAATCGAATGAACTAAAATTAATTAAAATAATTAGAGATACTTAATTATTATCATCTTAGGTTAATAATTGTTAACATAAAATTAATCACGATTATATTTTAGTTTTAGTAGTTTAAAAAGACTTAAATTAAATAAAAATATTTTATCAAAACTAAATAAACCGGGCAGACCCGGCCAAACTTTTCGGTTCGGTTCAGTTCGGTTCGGTTATTTAAAAGGAGAACCTGGCGATGCTCACCCCTATTTTGGATCAACATAAATCGAAATGTAACTAAACAGCAATAGAAAGAGATGCTGCAACAGTAACTTGATCTGTAGGATAATCATCACCATTCTATAAAATTTATCACTCTCTTTTGTTCATATTTTGTGATTCCTCTGCTTATTTATTTCTTTACCTAAACAACTTTTTCTCCATTTAAAGAAAGGGCAAGAAGCGTACCTTTTTTTCTTCTTTTTTTTTCCCTTTTCTTGTTTTCTTTTTGGGAGAGAGATATGGTACACATTTAGCTAAGAATGTGAAGAAACTTGATCTACTATCGTACACATTTAGCTAAGAATGTGAAGAAACTCGATCTACTATTGCTCTCTTTTTTTTTTTTTAAGAGAAAGATAGGTAGCATGCTATTCGTTTCGTTTATTTCATTTAGAAATAAATTTAACTGAAAATTTAAATCAACTAGAATTCGAACTTGGTATTTTGGGTATCAACCACTAAACCCTTTGCCACTTCCGCTAGGAACGGTCGATAATTATCGCTCTCTTTTGTTTAGACTTTGTGATTGCTTTTGCCTAAATAATTTTTTCTCTATTTAAAAGAAAAGATAAGAAGGGCAACACTCTCAGAGAAAAATAGCATATTATTCACTTTATTTGTTTTTGAAAAATAAATGAAGTATCCCAACTATCAAGTCCTTAATCAACTACACTAAATACGATCGCTTTTTTTTCTTTATTTTTTTAATGTTGTTGGAAGGAAAAGATTTGAGAGTAAAGATTTTTTTTCCATTTAAAATTTTCTAGTTAGTTAAATTAAGAATTTTATTAAATTTAATCTACCTATTAGCTGCTAGTCATTAACTATTACTGTTTTATTTGCTAAAGAATAATTAATAGTTTAAATTAAATAACATTAACGTTGAATTTCATAAAATTTGATTATTTAACAGCCTAAAATTATCTATTTATTTTTTCAAAAAAAACAAAATCTCGTACACGCAACATCTCATACTTAGTCACCTCTTTTATTTTCTTTTTAATTAATTAATTAATTAATTTGCACATGGCAATTACAATAAAGTTACTCCATATACAAACTCATACAACAAACAGTACCATGGATACATATATATATATATATATATAATGGCAACCTATATACCTCTCTGGCTATAGATCAGAGGATTCTAAAAGCCACACCTTTTCAACGGCTCTGATGTCACCCACGTTAGCTTCCACAGCAAAGTATTATTTATTTATTGTACTGATGTTATGCAATTTGCCTATACGAAGCATCTACAGTTGAATAGTAACGCAAAGCTTTTGTACACTCACATGGTGGAGTACTTTATTTTTTTCCGGGTACAGTATATTCTCTCTCCTATTGTTAAAAAGCCAAGCCAAAGATGACTTTGTAGATGCCCAATTAAAGCAGATGATAACAATAAGATACAGAAATGTATGGATACCACCTCAACTATAGTAAATTTTGAAATGGGCCCTCAATGTGTATATCTATGAGTCCGGTTATGGTGCTTGTAAAAGCACCAAGCACTTAGTATCTGTAAATTTTTTACCGTTAGATCTACGGTTTTTATCATTCTTAACCGTTAGATTATACTATTTAACCAACCACCCACTCAACCTTAAGAGGCCCACATCATCCTAGCCACACATCTCTTAATCCAATAGTCAAAAATCTATAAGCACCAATAACTTAGTACTTTTATAGAAGCTCAATTTTATATATATATATATATATATATATATAAAATTTATTGGCATGTTGTTTGATTTTAAATTTTTAGCTAAAATTGAGTACCTTTATTAAGCAAAGTTAGAATTTAATTTAAAGGCCGAGTATAATATTAATTAAGATACTGTTTGGATGTCAGTATAAGAGAGCGCAAAAAAACTTAATTTTTTTTCTTTAAAAAATTTTAATTTTCATTACCAATACTAAAAAAAATTGTCATATACCGGAAAAATAATATGAAGTATGATATAGTAATATAGTATTCATTCTAGATATTTGATCGTATTTCTCATTTTTTCAGTGCTAAATGCTTATTAAATAACCAAAGAGATATACATTATATATATATTCATGCATTTTAAACAGTGCCTAAATTTAATGAAGTTTTTAACATAGAAAAGTTGGCGATTAATAAAGGATTAGAGGGTATAGTTGAGGGGAGTCTCCCATACATGTTTCTACCCTAGGAATATAAGAATAATAATAATGATAGAACATGTATATAATATTACTTTAACTTTTCCAATCAAGGAACAATGGCTGAGTTATAAAGTGTTGGATCTGCAAAAGGTTTTTTCACATGGGTAGGCCAAAGAGGATGGGAACATGGAGGGGGGTAACACAGTTGGCTCCCATGCCTAATTAAACTTAGGTATCATGTGACATGGATATGTTTAGATGCCCTAATAATGCTTGTTCTTTTCCTTATTGCTTAATAGCCATAACCTTGTTGAGATATTTTATTTTTTCTTCTTTTTTTTTTTTGATTGGGGTGGGAGAACATGGGTCCAATTTATGGAATGAAACAGAATGATTAGCTTCAAGAACTTTCTCCTCACACACCCCACACCCCCCCACCCCCCCCCTTTCTTTGTCTACTAATTAAGTCATCTATCAAGTAAATAATGTGCATTTATGAGAGTATTGATGTACCTCTTGTGATATTGTAAACTAAGCACTTGAATATTCTTTCACCTAAATAATTTTTCTAAACTTCTCTCTCTTTCTTTGTCTACTAATTAAGTCATCTATCAAGTAAATAATGTGCATTTATTATGAGAGTATTGATGTACCTCTTGTGATATTGTAAACTAAGCACTTGAATATTCTTTCACCTAAATAATTTTTCTAAACTTCTCTCACTTTCTTTGTCTACTAATTAAGTCATCTATCAAGTAACTATGTGCATTTATGAGAGAGTATTGATGTACCTTTTGTGATATTGTAAACTGAGTTTTTGAATTTATTTCACTTGAATAATTTTAGTTTCTAAGCTTTTTACGTTTTGTTATTATAATTCTGGCCTTTTTCTACCAACCGTTTTTAGAGCAAGTGGCAAAGGGCTTGATGGTTAGTATTCGAGGTCCCAAGTTCGAATCCTAGTTGATTCACATTTCTAGCGAATTTTATTTCTAAATGAAATAAACGAAACGGGTAGCATGCTACCTATCTCTCTCAAAAAAAAAAAGAAAATTTTCTTGTTCTGACATCCAAATAATCTTTATGCCTGATAGTAACATACTCTGCATTAAGCCTCTTTTTTTTTACCCTGGTGCAAAGTGATAATTTAACCCTGGTATATATGAGAGTCTAACATATACTGTGACATAAAGGTTTCGTATAGTAGGGTTAAAGTTGCCAATTTAGATTGGCTGTCCTTATCGTAGGTGACAAAGAATTTAATGATTGGTATTTGAAGTCCCAACTTTGAAGTTTAGTTGCTTCTCATTTTCAGCGAAATTTATTATTAAAAAATATAAAAGTTGGGCAGCATGCTAACTTTTTCTAAAAAAAGAGGTTAATTTCATACAGATCCCTACAAATATAGTAAATTGCAAATATATCCCTATAAAGTTTAACTTTCATAGGTTGTCCCTATAAAAGTCCTGATGTTTTCAAATATATCTTTGCCATTAGAATTCGTCAGAAATATTTAGTTAACCACGAGTTAAATACTTAACATGGTTAGTTAATGAGATGAATTAACCTTTTTACCCTTTTTCAATTAACAGTTGAAATTTTTAGAGGGATATACTTGTGATGGTAAAAAGATTATTTCACTTATAAAATAGACAGTATTTTAACGATAACAAATCAGAGAGACATATTTAAAATATTAGAATTTTTACAGAGGTAACATATGAAAGTTGAACTTTGTAAAGATATATTTGCAGTTCACTATATTTGTAGAGACTTGTATAAAATTAACCCAAAAAAATGTCATTTAAGATACTTACGAATTAGGAATAATGTAATTGTGAGATGTTAAAAAGCTACAAAATTAAATTGTTTATACAAAAAAATATTAAGGAGTTAAGGAGTACTCCTTTGATTCTGAGCTACTACTATTTCTAATGTGGAAGAAAATAAATGTAAAACTCAAAGATTCAAATCTAAGAGCTTCAAGATGAAATTTCAACTTATAAATGCTGTTTTGTGAGATTTTAATGCAGTACTTTTCCTTAAAAAACCATGTAGCACTTCATCAGATAGCACTGTACCTTATATATGATATGGCGTGCACGCGTAACAAGCACTAAGTTGCGAGGTCACAAACATGCAGGGGTTACCCATGCAATCTTTGCCCTTTAAAAATTAACCAGTTGGTTGAGTTGGGAATTGGCTAAATCCTACAAGGTAATTAAGAGATACTTAATTTACAAGTGGTTTGATGCATGCAGATCACAAGATCATGAAAATAATAATAGTAATAAAAGCCTCAAAAATTAATTAATGTGGCCCCAGTGGACTTGTTAGGTGTTCCAATAAACTTGAATTAAATCGAATTGTACGTAGCTTAATCTAATGGAACCAAATTACTTTTTGTTGGTATCCTTCTATGGACCGACCAAGAACAAGTTACATGTCACAACATTGCAACTGTAGGGTTGGAAGAGGTCACCTTCATCACCCTCTTGCTACTTAATTTTCCATTTACCACCTCTAATTTTCAATCTAATTTACTTGTACAAGTTCGATAAGAAAAGGCATAGTTCAAGGCATGGTTGTAATTCTCTTTGAGAAAGCGATTTGGTGAGCACCTCCTATATAAATTGGAAAAAAAAAAATCCAATAATATGTATAATTGGAAAAACTTTATAGCAAGGGAAAAAGACACACAGATTAGCCTATTTTTTAAAGAATATATACATATATATGTATATGTTAATATCTATCTACAAATATTTTCTTAATTAATAGATTTTCTGTTTTCTCGTAAAGAATTAATGTAAAATAGTCGCTTATCTCTAAAAACTTGTGCTACCGGAGCACGTTCAATACTCCCTATCATATTTGTGCTTGAGATAGCTAGTTTGATAGGCTCAAAATGTGGAACAAATAAATAGAAGGATATTAAAGGGTTGTTTGATTGGATGTAGTTGAAATTATATTGCAGCTACAACTGCATATATTTTCAAATATAGTGTTTAATTTGATACATTTTAATTCAATTACTATCTGTTGAAATTAAGTTACGTAGCAATCAGAAAAAAATAAAAGCTACGTTTACCTCCCTTATTAGTTTTTAAACAAAAATTTTTTTTTTCTACATTGAGTGTAATATCACAACCATATATATATAGCGATAAAATATTTTCTTAACTGCATACAATCAAAAAAAATATATTTTGTTGCAATATTTTTTTACTATATTCACCCAAAAAAATGGTGTTGCAGTTGTAATTGCTGCATTTTCAACTATATGTATATTCAATATTACTATATTTACAATTATATCTAACAAAATTGCCCCTAAATTAACGAAGCCTTGCGATACTCGAATTTAGGATGATATATACTATATAAAATAATGTAAAATAATTGTATATCTTTAAAATTTTAAGTTACCAAAGTAAGGTGGACAATAAATTCATCAACAATTATGCTGTTCACTTAATTAAAGCAATTTGACTGTAACATTCTTTAAATAGCATCAGGGTAATAAATAATGTTTAGTTAAGATTTGTATCAAGATAAAAACTTTGGTACTGACATTAATCAAACTATATATATTAATTATGAAATGTCGAATAATAATGGATCAATAATGGGAGCATAATTAACTGTCCCACTCCAAACTAATATAAAAAGTATAGTTCTAGATCCATGCATGGGTATTGATTTATGCCTTCTTAATTTACTCCTAACAACATATATGCAGCTACACTAAAATTAAAGTAGTTCTAAATGTTAGGTATAACATTTACTAATGCACACATTCTCTTCAATATTAAGCATTACCTGTTTTTTTCAAAAATAAAATAAAATTTTGCAATAGATATAGTGATCCCAAATGGCCAAAAGAGTTTGGCTCAGGTACATGATTATCGATATATAACAATTTCAAAGTTCAATCTAAGTCGTTCATCGCTCATTGTATTTTTTTTCCTTTTTTTTTTTTCTTTTGAAGTAAAGCCACTATGACTGAAAACACAAACTGCGTCATCACATCTATTTTGATATTGAAATACAAAAATACACTCTTTAGGATAATTCGTAGCTCTGATATTTTAAAAATGACAATTTGCATCTCAAGCTTTCATCTACAAGTAGTCATGCCAAATTAATCTTTTAGTTTAGGCCCAATTCATTAATTAAGTATATAAATGAAATAATATAACTCAACCAAATTAATCTATGAATAAACAAATTGAACATAAATAGTTGCTTAATTAATTATGAGGTTGCAGCAAAATCTACAACCTCGATTGTAGAGGATCCGTTTCACCAAAGTTCCAGCAGAGACACTTATTAATTAGAAGAGCCCATGCACACGTGCCACGTACCCCTTATTAACAAACCATGTCCTTTCTAATCATTCTTTTTATTATTTTTCTTTCCTGAGGTGACTTATCAGTTATCACATCTTATAGCAAAAGGAAAAAATAAATAACAAAACCGAAAAAAAAAAAAATATTTCAGTCGTTCGTTCACATTTGTACAATTGTACATAAACCAATTTAAGAATCATCCTAATTTAAGAATCACCCTCTTTCACGTGTGCGTATTCAGCTTTTATTTTTTACTTTTAGAAACAGCTACTTTCAATCTCAAAACATTTTAACAAACAGCACAGCCAAGTGTTTTTATGTATATATATATATATATATTTTTTTTTATTACAGCCAATGTGAGAAATGAGATTCAGAAGTCCGAAAATGGATTCTTTTATTTAGTATTTTTGCTCTTGCTATAGAATAACTATTTATATAATACCTAGTTAGCAATACGATATTTTACAGCGTGACCAGACAGATTATCTAGCTAATATGTGTTTTCATATTTTACAATAGCACGAGGGGGTGAAAATGGGTGCTTTGAGAAGTGGATTTTACTTGCGAATGATTGTTATTAGTATTATTATTATTGTTGTTGTTGTTATTTACGAGATCTAATAATAAGTGTCACACTATTATATGAAAAATTTTGAGTGGTCCCGTTCAGGGAGAGCCCATCGAACGTGAACGTTGCAACGCCTGACCCCCACCTCCATACACGAGCTGGACCCGGGCGCCCAACACGGGCCAGCTTTGCGACACGTCAAGCTTTGAAAAGTTGTCCCGGATCTGGGATGGTAAATCATCGGAGGCATTTCCGTAACCGCCGCATGATTAAGATCCGACGGCGCAGGATCCGCTGTCGTACTCGCTGCCTCTCCCGTTAAATCACCGGTGGACTCGCGGCTGTTCTCAGCCGTCCAATCGAACAGCCATGGAATACCTCCTCTTATATTTATCCACTCTTTTTTATTTTTGAAATTTTTTTTTAAAAAAAATAATATATATAACAGTATATTTATAATGAAAGTAGGTTTAAATTCGCAATAATCAAGTAAAAAAAATATTTACATATATACTATTGATGTAATTTTTTAAAATATAAGGTTATTAATGCGTTTGTAAACATAGTTTTCAAATTATACGCTGTGCCATGTAAAAATTTGATTATATATATTAATACATGTAGTTCAAATTACTGTAAATTTATTTAGAGTAAATTCCATACAGGTTCTTGTAAATCTAGTAAATGACAAATATATTACTACAAAATTCAACTTTCATATGTTGTTTTTACAAAAATTCTGATATTTTCAAATATATCCTTCCCATTAGAATCCTTTAAAAAAAGTTTAGTTAACCATAGATTGAATACTTAATCCTGATTAGTTTTTGACATTCTTATCCCTCTTATATTATACTGTTATGATTTTTGGAGCAATATAATTGTGATGATATAATTAAAATTATAAATAATTCTCTAACAGTAATAAACCAATTGAGCATATTTGAAAATATTTGTACGGATATATTTATCATTCACTATGTTTGTAGAAAACTGTATGAAATTAACTCATTTATTTAAATGTATATATATATATGATTTTTGTAAAATGAAAATTTAGAAAAAGAAAAGTAAATCCTCGTCGTGCCGCCGAATTTTAGAGTGGAGTGCCGTGAAGAACCAAAACAACCTGGCAGGCTCGTCGAAATGTCGGAAATACCCCTGGAGGTCGGCGTTCTCTGCGCTATAAAAGCCCTGGCGGGGAGGGCATTTTCGCCATTTGAGATGCTGAATTTGTTTTTCTTTAGATCACGACAACTTTTTAGACCCCCCATCGGTTTGGCATCAAATGGGAGAAAGCTTTCCGTTTCGGTTACTCTTTCCCTTCCAAAATTATTTTTTATTTTTTTCAAAAAAAAAAATTAATTATTTAGATAGAGGGGTTAATTTGGATTTTTACCATCAAGTAAGCGAATAGAGAGAGACCCCCTCAACTACATGCTATTCTCAAAGAAACCCCTCCCCTTTAATTTTAGAATTAATTTCATGCATGTCCCTGCAAATATAGTAAATTATAAATACATTTCTACAAAATTCAACTTTCATATATTATCTCCTCTGGTTTGTTACCGTTAAAGCACTGTTTATCTTATAAGTGGAATGACCTTTTTACCATCATAAATATGTCATTTCAAAAATTCCAACTATTAATTAAGGAAGGATAAAAAGACCAATTCATTTATGGTTACAAATTTTTTCTAACGGATCCTAACGGTAGAAATATATTTGAAAACATCTAGACTTTTGTATGGATAATATATAAAAGTTAAACTTTGTAGGAATATATTTATAATTTACTATTTTTGTAGGGACCTGTATGAAATTAATCTTTAATTTTATGTGCTAAAATTTTATAATCTAATTAGAAATTACAAGCTTATTAATGTAATTTATTCGCTTGAATGTAGGCTAAATAGTAAATTTAAATAAATCGACTAAAACCACTCCAGCATATGACTGAGGAGATCATAAAACGATTCAAACTACCGAATCAGCTAAATTTTATTCGTTTCAAATCAAATTTTCAAATTTAAATTCAAATTCAAATAAAAAATAAGTTCTAACGGTCTCAATCCGTATCCTTAATGAGCCCCATAATTAGTAGTAGTAGTAAGCAACGATGGATGGAGATATATTTACATGGCCCGGGTCTACGTTGTGGGTGCCTACTACTCGTAACTGGGAATCCAATTTCGTGTACGGCCATGATTGCGAGATCAGCTTCAGGCACATGTATTCTCATTGTTGCTGTTTTGATTCCTCTTAATAATGCAAATGAGCCGTGTGAAAGAAATGTCTTAGGAAGAGAAAGGAAAAAAAAGAAAAAAAGAAAAAAAGAAAAAGTTAAGTGAGAGAAAGAGAGAGAAAGAGAGGGGAAAAGGAGAGATGGATGAAGGACAATTAGAGCTTTTCCATGAAAATAATCACAAAAAAAACATCATAGATTTCACTTTAGTTTTCGAGCTACCTGAGCAATTTAGGATGAAAGAATATTACTGATATTTATTCAAATTTACGAACCAATAAATTCATCCTTACTGAAACGTAGTATTTTTTCTACTGAAAGAATAAAATAAATCATGACTAAATATTTGGAATGTGAACGTTTTTTTTTAGAGAGAAAGATAGCATGCTATCTACTTTTTTAATTTTATTTTTAAAAGTAAATTTAGCTGAAAATATGAAGCAATTGAGTTTCAAATCTGGAATCTCGAGTATCAATTATCAAATTTTTTGTTACTTGTGCTAGGAACGATCAGTGAAATATGAGTTATTAAACTTAATAAAAGTTTAAGAACTTGAGTAAATTTTACCTAAAAATTTAAAAAGTATATTAGAGTTGATGAGAGAGAGAGAGAGTTGATGGGATGAGCCAGGGGAGACTCTATTATTACTTGGGCTGATCAGGTGGAGCTCCGGGGCCGTGGGTCCCACCGTAATAACTCAGTCCCCATCCCCTACCCCCACCATTTATAGTTGTGAACACAAACAAACAATCCAAAAAAAAAAAAAAAA